>NC_133367.1:3651804-3676804 GCF_049309525.1 Garra rufa
ATATAAATGTATGTATTATATCTGTTTTTTACCAATTGGTTTCAGGTTGTTTTTGTATTATTATAATCTAAATAAAATGTGTCCATTTATTTTTTGTTTATTAAATTTTTATTAATTTTAGAAAAAGTTTCTTGATTTTTTTTTTTTTTTTTCATTTTTAATTTTAATTTTTTTTTTGTCAGGAACCATTTAACCTTGTGGGTTCCAAAGGGACTAATGGAGAGCAAGGCACATAGAAAAGTTGTTTTTGTGATTAAAACAAGCAAGCTATTAATGATTAGTGTTGTGTTTTTTTGTTTTTGTTTTTTGTTTTTTTGCAGGGAAATTACTCATACCTGGTTTATGTTTGAAGGAAAAATATTGTTGATTTATATTTTAATTTATTTAATTAAATATTATTTTCTTAAAATATTTTAAAGCTAATTTAATACATATTAATAAATATCATTATTGTTATGAAATGTAATAGGATAGTTGACTATAATGTTAGTTATATTTTTTTATATTTGCTTTATACTTTTTAATATACTTTATTTATTAAATTTATTATAATATACATTTATATAAATTCATATTTTATATTTTTCTTTTTCAAAATTTTTCTAATAGTGGTTTAATTGATTTTTGTATTACAAAAATATATTTTATATATTTGATTTTTTATTTTATTTTTTACTACGATATAAAAGTATGTATAATATCTGTTTTTTACTTACTGGTTTCATTTATTTTTGTATTGTTATAATCTTGAATATGAAATGTCTATATTTTTATTACATTTTTTTTTTTTCATTTTAGAAAGTTATTATTATTATTATTTTTAATCCGGAACCATTTAATCGTTAGAGTTCCAAAGGGACTCATGGAGAGCAAGGCACATGTATATAAAAAAAATAAATAAATCTTGTTTTGTTTAAGGCAAGCAAACAATTAGTTAGTGCCTGATTTGACAATTTGGGATTCATTGGCTCTCTAAAATAGCACAAACTAGTTAACCATGCCGCAAACGTACATATCCTATCTGGCATCATTGGTGTTAAACTGTGCGAACTCATCACGCCTGTAAAAGCGGTTCCCAGCAATTAGTGTCAAATCAAACCATATGGTTTTCAACCTCTCGACATTACTGGTCACCGCTGTGTTTTTGTGTTTCTGCTCCTCCTGCCTGTTGGCCTGTTTCTAGCTGATTAAAGTGAGAGCGGTGATACGGCACCGAAAGCTGTTATTACTTGTTTTTGTATTGCCGAGGGTGTGAATGACGGGTAACATGGTGAACGAATGAAGTTAAGTGTAAGGTTATCATACATCTAGCTCAGCCTCTCGCTGCGTCTAATCAAACGCTTGGCACACGCCGAAGGAATTGGGAGCTGTCAGGCCGAGAGAGGAAAGTAAGAGCGCCTTTCATCCCCCATGGTGTGAAATATAGTTTTCATTAAAGAGCAGGCAGCAGTTTTCCAATGAAAGTCCAAACAGCACAGCGTGTGTCTCTGGGGAGCGTGGCTGAAAAAGCCCTTACGCCGGGTCTTACCGCTGCACTTTCATGTCAGAGACCGCCGGATGCATTTCTCACTCCTCCATTTCACTTTGCGTTTGCTTTTTGTTTCTGTAGGTGGTGGTAATCGTCTGTTTTTTTTTCACCGTTTCTTGCCTATTGTCTTGTTTTTGGGCTCCCAAGGGACTAATGGAGAGCAAGGCACATGGAAATGTTGTTTCTGTGATAAAAGCAAGCAGGCTATTAATGATTAGGGCTGTTTACTATGGGGATTTCTCATACTTAGGGTAGTGAGGTTCTTATTTTTGTATTAAAACAACATTTAGAAATTTTACATTTATTTTTAATTTGAAAAACTATTCACATAAAAATGATTACTATATAATTAATAAATACTTATATATATATAAAAAAATAATAATCGTATAGTTTATGAATTTTATGAATTTGTTGTAAAAATTGTAGATATTATAAATATTAAAATTGTAAATGTAAAATTTAGAACATAATAGGAACTTTTTGGTGTTGAAACAGTTTTCACGCAGAAATTGCTAGTAATTTCAGAAAGTATTACAATGAAACAGCAAGTGAAACATTCAATGAATAGGGAATTTTTGAAGTAGAAAACTGAAATGGTATTATCTTACTACTTTATCATTTGTTTTTAGCTGCTTCTTGCATATTGTCTGTTTTTTGGGTTCCCAAGGGACTAATGGAGAGCAAGGCATTGTATTATAATTATTTTTACAAAGTGGCAAACCATTTTTGCCACTTTATAGTAGTAGTAGTAGTAACATTGTGGTGTCAAAACAACTTTCACTCAGAAATTGTTAGTAAATTTGAGAAACTATTACAAATGAAACAGCAAGTGTGAAACATTCAATAAATAGTGAATTTTTGAAGTAGAAGTTTTTTTTTTTTTTTTTTAAGCAGTTTCTTGCATATTATGTTGTTTGGTTCCCAAGGGACTAATGGAGAGCAAGGCACAGTTTTTTTGTCTGTTGTGTGATAAAAGCAAGCTAGGTTTTAATGATTAGTGTTGTTTGCTAATGGAATTAGTCATACAGTAATTATACATTTATGTTCAAATTAATTACTTTTAAATTACAAACATAAAAATATAAATTATAAATACGTAATCATTTATCTTGTAGAAATTAATACTTAAATATATATTTTTGCATTGTATTATAACATTTTGTAGAAGTAATGTATATTGCTAGTAAATTTCAGAAACAATTATAACAAAACAGCAAGTGAAACCTTCAATGAATAGTACATTTTAGAAGTAGAAAAATATTTTAGCTAAATAGTTACTTTTTAGTTTTTAAGCTGTTTCTTGCATATTGTCCTTTTTGGGTTCCCAAGGGACTAATGGAGAGCAAGGCACATGGAAATGTTTTTTTTAAAGCAAGCTAGCTATTAATTATTGTTGTTTGCTAATGGAATTACTCATACAGTAATTTTATATTTATATTTAAAATCAATTATTTACATTATAAAGTTAAAGATATATTATGAATAATTAAATCATTTAACTAATATAAATATATAAATATTATAAACATTTTTGTGCTGAATTATAAAATGTTATAGTAGTAATCTATGCTAGAAATGTTTTGGTATCGAAACAAGTAAATTTCAGAAACTATTACAACAAAACTGCAAGTAAAACATTGAATGAATAGTAGTTTTGTGGGTTCCCAAGGGAGTAATGGAGAGCAAGGTACATGTAAATGTTTTTTTGTTACGTAATTAATGCAAGCTAGATATTAATGATTAGTGTTGTTTGCTAATGGAATTACTCATACAGTAATTATACATTTATATTAAAAATGAATTATATTTAAATGGCAACTATTACAATGAAACGGCAAGTGAAACATTTAATGAATAGTGTATTTTGAAGTAGAAAAACTGAAATAATATTATCTTGCTACAATTTCTTTTGTTTTTTTTAGCTGTTTCTTGCTCATTATCTGTTGTTTTTGAGTTCCCCAGGGACTGATGGAGAGCAAGGCACATAAAAGTTTTTTTTTCTGTAATAAAAGCAAGCTAGCTATTAATTATTAGTGCTGTTTGCAAAGGGAATAACTTGTACAATAATTATATGCAGTATTTATATTGAAAATATATTTACCTTTTAAAAATAAAGGTATAAATTATAAATAAAAAATCATTTAACTTTTAGAAATTAATATATAAATATATTTTTTCCCTGTTGTATTATAAAATGTAGTAAACTATTACACTGAAACAGCAAGTGAAACATTGAATGAATAGAATTTTAGAAGTAGAAAAACTGAAATAATATTATCTTGACACTTTTTCTTTTGTTTTGCAGCTGTTTGATGTGTATGTTTTTTGGGTTCCCAATGGACTAATGGAGAGCAAGGCACATGGAAAAGTTTTATCTGACTTTTTGTATTAAAACAATATTTCGAAATTTTACATTAATGTTTAATTTTAAAAAGTAACTATTCACATTAAAAAATCAGAATGAAAAAAATGGTATAGTTTATGAATAATTTGTCATTTAAATTAAAAGTAAATATTAAAATTGTAATTGTAAAATTTAGAACATAATAGAATATATTTTATCTTTAATTTTGTTGTTAAAACAGTTTTCACTCAGAAATTTCTACTAAATTTCAGGAAGTATTACAATCAAACAGCAAGCGAAATATTCAATAAATGTATTATCTTGCTGTTACCTTTTGTTTTTAGCTACTTCTTGCATATTGTCTGTTTTTTGGGTTCCCAAGGGACTAATGGAGAGCAAGGCATTGTATTATAATTATTTTTTTACAAAGTGGCAAACCATTTTTTGGCACTTTATACTAGTAGTAGTAACATTTTGGTGTCAAAACAGTTTTCACTCAGAAATTGTTAGTAAATTTGAGAAACTATTACAATAAAACGGCAAGTGTGAAATATTCAATAAATAGTGAATTTTTGAAGTAGAAAACCTGAAATAGTATTTTCTTGTATTTTTTTGTTTGTTTTTAGCAGTTTTTGCATATTATATGTTGTTTGGTTCCCAAGGGACTAATGGAGAGCAAGGTACAGGTTGTGTGTGTGATAAAAGCAAGCTAGCTTTTAATGATTAGTGTTATTTGCTAGTCGGACAGTAATTAAAATAATTACTTTTAAATAAACAAAAATAAAGGTATAAGTTATGAATAATTAAATCATTTAACTAATATAAATGAATATATAAATATATTTTTTGTGTTGTTTTATACAGTTTTACAGTAGTAATGTGTACTAGAAACATTTTGGTGTTAAAACTGTTTTCACTCAGAAATTGCTAGTAAATTTCAGAAACTATTACAATGAAATGGCAAGTGAAACATTAGTAGTAAGTAGTAAGATTGAAATTAGTATTTTCTTTCTACTTTTGTTTTTAGCTGCTTCTTGCATATTGTCTGTTTTTGGGTTCCCAGGGGACTAATAGAGAGCAAGGCACACAGAAAAGTTTTTTTTCTGTATTAAAAGCAAGCTAGCTGTTAACGATTAGTGTTGTTTGCTAATGAAATTACTTGTACAGTAATTATATATTTATATTAAAAAATAATTACATTTAAATTACAAAATTAAAGGTATAAATTATGAATAGTTCATCATTTAACTTAGAAATTAATATGTAAATATTAAATTATGTTGTATTATAACATTTAGTAGTAGTAATGTATACTAGAAACATTTTGGTGTCAAACTATTTTTCCTCAGAAATTGCTAGTAAATTTCAAAAACTATTACAACAAAAAGGCAAGTGAAATATTCAATGAATGTTGAATTTTTGAAGTGGAAAAACTAAATATAGTTGCTACTTTTTCTTCTTTTTTCTTTTTAGCTGTTTCCTTGCATATTATCTGTTTTTGGGTTCCCAAGGGACTAATGGAGAGCAAGGCACATGAAAAAGTTTTTTTTTTTTTTTTTTTTTTTCTGTGATAAAACCAAGCTGGGTATTAATGATTAGTGCTGCTTGCTAAGGGAATTATTCATTCAGTAATTATATACAGTATTTATACTAAAATGTATTTCAATTAAAAAAATTAAAGGTATATATTATAAATATGCATTTAACTTTTAGAAATGAATGTATAAATACAACATTTTTTGTGCTGTTTTATAAAATTTTACTGTAGTAATTTATACTAGAAACATTTTGGTGTAGAAAACAATTTTTGCTCAGAAATCGCTAGTAAATTTCAGAAACCATTACAACAAAACTGCAAGTAAAACATTGAAAGAATAGTGAATTTCTGAAGTAGTAACATTGAAATAGTATTATCTTACTACTTTCTTTTGTTTTTAGCTTGCATATTGTCTTTTTTGGGTTCCCAAGGGAGTAATGGAGAGCAAGGCACATGGACAAGATTTGTTAAAAGCAAGCTAGCTTTTAATGATTAGTGTTGTTTGATAATGGAATTACTCGTACAGTAATTGTTTATATTAAGAATATTTCCATTTAAATTAAAGGGATAAATTATGAACAGTTCCTCATTTAACTTAAAAATTAATATATAGATTTTAAATTGTTAAATCTTGTGACGTTTTTTTTTTGTTTTTAGCTGTTCTTGCATATTGTCTGTTTTTTGGGTTCCCAGGGGACTAATGGAGAGCAAGGCACTGAAAATTAAATATACATTATTTCAATTAAAAATTAATTCATAAATGATTAAGATGTTATAATTTAACATTAACATAATAATTCAAATTGTGCATTTTATTAACAACAAACCACTTTTTGCTACTTTATAGTTTTATGTAGAAACAGTTTTCACTGATAGATTGCTAGTAAATTTCACAAAGAAAGAGCGAGTAAAAGAATATTGAATTAAACATGAAATTTTAAGTAGAAAAACTGAAGTATTTTCTTGTAAAACATACTCCACTAACCTTTGTTTTATTTATGACTTAGATAAATTATTATTATTATTATTATTATTATTTTACAGTGTAGAGAGGGCAAGCTAAACTATCAGAGGAATTACTGGAGCATCACGTCTCGCTGCGCTTGGATTTGTATTTTTTAGTTGCTTTATTAAAGATTAATTAAGTTTCTCCCACTCACTCTCTTTATATTCCTACAGTATATATATATAAATATTACGCAGATTACATAACTGATTATGTAAAACAACACTGACAGGTTGGAGATGATTAGAATGTTGTTTTTCTTCTTTTTCAAAGGGAAAAGGGCCAAATAAATAAGGAGCGAGGGTTTTCTTGTGGTTTGAGGACTTCATTATTTTCTCTGATCAATAGTAACTGGCAGAGGAGAGCAGAGCTGTCAGTCAAAAGATGGACGCCACGTCTCAATCATTTAGAGATGTTTTTTTTGTTCAGTTTCTCTTCATTTATCAGGCTGTTTCTTCAGTTCTGTTCTGTTTCTTAAGGCATTTTCATAAGGTTATCATTGTAAATGTTGGCTTTAGCCATCTCTGAGGGGTTGGTGAACACACCTAGTAAAGTAAGGCGATATTACGCTCAGATTTGTGAATCTCTCCAGGTGAATCTGTGTTTATGAAGTCGATGTTGTGTGAAATCTCTCCTGTTGCTTTGAGGCTTGTGTGTGTGAGAGACTCACCAAGCCTGATGTTTCTATATTTCACCCCTGTCACATTTGTTTTCAATATCTGTTTTATATCGTTCCTCAAATTGGACGTTTACAAACCCACAGGTCCACAGTGAATTAAACAAATCAGTTTCCCTTAATTGAACCATATTTGCCGTTCTGCTGTATGAGTTAGTGCACCAGTGTGTTTTCTCAATCTTTTTTTTTTAGTCTCATTTTCCAGTGAAATATCAAGACACAAGATAAATGCATTGGATTATTTAAATTGTATTTTAACGTAATTTAATATTATTTATTTTATTTATTTATACTCCTGTAATGACAGTTGATTTTTTTTCTTACTATATTTTTTGTTAAATATTTTATCATTTATACTCTTTTATTTATAATGATATTTTAATCAATAATTTATCTTTGGAATCTTTTCTTCAATACGTGTTAAATATGTATTATTGGTAGGGGTCGACTGCTTATCATTGCGATATTAAAAATTTTTATGGTTATCGGTATCGATACCTATGTGATGATAAAATAATTTAAAAGCATTCAAAGAAAGTTTTTTTACATATCGGTCGACCCCTAATTTTTGGCATCAAACATGATAAAAAAAAAACCTTATTTTAAGGATTTATTGATAGCTTTAGTATAACAAAGATGGTTATGGTGACACAGTGACTGTACTATTCATTAATCTCTCCGAATATCTAATATCTATATGTGACCCTGGACCACAAAACCAGTCATAAGGTTAAATTTGACAAAACTGAGATGTATGCATCACATGAAAGCTCAATACATAAGCTTTCTATTGATGTATGGTTTGTTAGGATAGGACAATATTTGGCTGAGATACATCTATTTGAAAATGAGGAATCGGAGGGTGCAAAAAAATCAAAATACTGAGAAAATCGCCTTTAAAGTTGTCCAAATTAGGTTCTTAACAATGCATATTACTAATCAAAAATTACATTTTGATATATTTACAGTAGGAATTTTACAAAAATCTTTATGGAACATGGTCTTTACTTAATTTGCTAATGATTTTTGGCATAAAAAAAAAATCTATAATTTTGACCCATGCAATGTGTTTTTGGCTATTGCTACAAATATACCCCAGCGACTTAAGACTGGTTTTGTGGTCCAGGGTCACATATAGGTCAGTGTCTTGGTTTTAGTTAAATTGTATTTATCATTTTTATAATACTTTAGTTATATTATCTGTCTTTTTTTAATTAATATTGTGACTTTAGTGATACGAAGTATGTGGGTTGTAACTGACATTGTCAGCGGAACGTTTCTCAGTGCATTGTGGGATATGTTTTGATTATGGCCGGTGTGCGAGCAGGTTGTCAGTGGTTTGGTGTGGTCTGGTTGAAGTCTGCTGACCTGTAAACCCCTGCGGACTGACGAGGGCTGGTTTTTCCCAGTGGAGATCGTGACAGATCCAGCCTCGCTGCTCTGATCTGTGTGTGTGTGGATTTGCTCTGGTTCTTCCTCTTATCATTAGAGTGGCTCCTGAGGACGGGCCGGGTCCCGGGACCGATGGAGGCGTTGGATACGCGGGTCGCGCTCATTAACAGTGGCTGTAATCCTCTCACTGTCAGCAGCACTGACACAACCAAACCTCAGCATGCCAGAACATAAGACAAGCAAGACCAGGAATAAAGCTGAGCTTGAGCTTCCAGAGGCTTTGCTGGATCCAGCTTCAATAGTAATGTCCAACACAATGGTAGTTTTATACATTTATTTAGACGTTTAAGAGTTAAAAACATACTGTAAGTCAGATTTACACTACAAGTAAGACACTGTGTGAGTCTGTAGATTACAGCAAAGTTACTGCAGTAAAGGAGTGTTATAATACAGTGTGACAAACTGTAGATTGCATAAACTGTAGACTACATAAATAAGATTGCTAATATTAACTACAATCTAACACAAATTTTCTACCATAAATATATTAAAACATAATTTTGGATTAGTAATATGCATTGCTAAGAACTTTGGACATCTTTAAAGACGATTTTTTTCAGTGCTTTTTCTACAGTCTTTTTATTTTTATTTTTTGGCACCCTTAGATTCCAGATTTTTAAGTAGGTGTTTCTTGGTCTCATCCTAAAAAAACCATACATCAATGGAAATTTATTCAGCTTTCAGAATGCAAAAAATCGACATGACTAGTTTTGTGCTTCAGGGTCACATATTGCAAAATTAAGTTTCATTTGTAGTTTACTAACGTAATTTAATATTTATAATAATAATAAATAATAATAATAATCATTTTAAAAATATTTTACTTATTTACATTTTTATCTGTCTAATAAATGTATATTATTAATTAATTTAGAATAAGTATATTTATAAAATGCAGTTTAGGGTTTTAGTTTTGATTTTTCACAATTTTTATATTATATATTTATATTATTATATTTTAATGATTAATTAGATTTTTTGATTAAAAACATTTTATAATGATTTATATAGTTTAAAATTGTGTATTTTGATCATTTTTGCAAATTTATTAGCTCTCTCTCTCTCTCTCTCTGTGGAATATATAATATATAATGGAAAAATTTGGAAAAAAAAAAAAAAAATATATATATATATATATATATATTCAATTAAATAATATATACTTTATATATATAAATAATATATATACATTTTTCCATTATTATTATTATTATTATTATATATATTATATTTACTTTTTAAAAATATGTATTTCATTAATTTATTTATTTTTAGTTGTGTGTATGTTTATGTGTGTGTGTGTGTGTATAATATATATATATATATATATATATATATATTTACTTTTAAAATATTTATTTTATTAATTTATTATGTTGTGTTTTATCTTATTATTTAAAAATTATTGTTTAATTGTCTAAAAGATATATATACATAAAATATAATAGAATATAAAAATATATATAGCTTAGAATCATTTATATAGTTTGACATTTTATTTTGATCCTTACTAATAAGTGTGTGAGTTAATTTTTTTCTAATTACCCTTTTTCTAATTTTCTAATTACCTTTTAAAAATATGTAAACAGAGTGAAATAATCATAAACCATTTCAATATCCATTGTGAAAGTTGTGCTAATTTTAAATTAAAATGCAAACGCGATAAAACAGCAGCTCCTTTAACTACGGCTAATTTAATTATGTTTTAATCTAAAATACACTTTTTACACAATTAAATGATATTTGCATTATTTAGCAAAATTAGAGCTTGTGACTGGTAATGATATTCTGCATGAAAATGCATGAAATGTTTCAGTTTTTAAACTCTGATATCCTAAGCAAAGACTGACTAAACAAATAAACCATTTCATGATTTGTATATGGCTCAAAATAGTATATTTTGATCATCATTACTAATAAATAATATATTTTAGCCCAGGATTTTAATAACACCCATTAAACGAGGAAAAATAAGTGTAACGTGGTCTCTGTAGGTTTGCTGCTTTAATGAAAACTGTGCTGCTTGACCGCATTAAAAGCTATTAGTTACAGTACATGTGATAAGCATGAGTTATTGATTTAAGAAGCTGAGAAAATTAAGTGCAGGTTTATTTAAGCCTACATTTGATCTCAGGGAATACACACTTTATGTCCATGTCCTAGTCGTAAATGAGACTTGTGGCTGTTGTGAGTTCATATAGGTATGCACTGTAAAAAAAAAAAAAAAAAAAAAAAAAGGCAATTTTTGTTTGTATGTTTGTTTATTTATTACTATGTCTATATTTAAATTTTTACTGCATGCGCATTTTAGTAGTAATATTTGTTGCGGGTATGTCCGGTGGCTGGTCTCTGCTGGTGTTTTGTTGTGGTGGCTGGTTGTGAGACGCATTGATTGATGATTGGCTCTCCAGCCGCGTTCACCGGTGCTCATCTAGAGGTATAAAAACAAGCTGGGGCTGAACGGCGCTCTCAGTAAAAGCTCAGATTGATGTATCGATCTCCGCGCACAGAAAGCCCTCGCTTATGAATTTATTTGTCCATCAAACAAGCGCGAGCGGGAAGAAAAGGACAAATGGTTGCCGCATCAAAGACACGTAAAATAGCACAGGTAAACAAACATCGCACAAAAGCCCCGCCAGTCCTGCTTTCAGAGAGCTGTTTCGTGGACTGCTTCGTTTACAAAATGTTTTGTCTCTCGTAAAAAGATGTTTGTTGGGAGCAGAGCTCGGCGTATGGATGTTTCTTCAACTACCGCCACTTTAAACCTCCGAGATTGATTTTCGCTTGTTATACAAAAGTCACATTAAAACTAGCTTACAAACTTCTGTCACAATTGATGTTTGCTACTTAATGTTTTTATATTGAAACATTGTCTAGTTGCGGAAGTAATTTAATTAATTGGTATTGTTACTATTTGCATTATTTTTTTATTATGTAAAGCACTTTGAATTACCATTGTGTATAACATGTGCAATATAAATAAACTTGCCTATTTCACAAAATTACAATGACACTCAAACATATTCAGCCCTTCACAACATGTAAAAATGCAACATGCTAAATAGTCTTTTCAGTGTTAAACTATGAAAATATAGAAAAAAAAATATGATTTCTAGAGCTGTGATAATGTGAACAAACCAATTCAGTATACATTGATTTTTTTATTATTATTATTATTTACCGTCTTTTCAGTGTGAAAATTTAACTCTGCTAATCTAAACAAAGACTGAAATAATTTTATGTGAAAATTTCCCAAAATGTAAAATTAAACATTTAAATGTTTATGCAATTTACAACTATTCCTAAGTTTGGCCGTCAGTTCCACAACACAGAACCATTTTAGCTACTAATAAAGATTTTTTTTGTTCCAAAAAAGTTTTAATTATCATAAACCCTCTTATGTATGTATTATGTAAACATTTTCCAAAATGTAAAATGAAACATTTAAATGTTTATGCAATTTACAGCTGTTCCTAAGTTTTGGCGTCGGTTCCACAACATAGAACCATTTTGACTACTAATAAAGTTTTTTTTTTTTTTTTTTTTTTTTAACCCAAAAAAGTTTTAATAATCATAAACCCTCTTAATATATGTATTATGTCAAAATTTCCCAAAATGTAAAATTAAACATTTAAATGTTTATGCAATTTACAACTATTCCTAAGTTTGGCCGTCAGTTCCACAACACAGAACCATTTTGGCTACTAATAAAGATTTTTTTTTCTTCCAAAAAAGTTTTAATTATCATAAACCCTCTTATGTATGTATTATGTAAACATTTTCCAAAATGTAAAATGAAACATTTAAATGTTTATGCAATTTACAGCTGTTCCTAAGTTTTGGCGTCGGTTCCACAACATAGAACCATTTTGACTACTAATAAAGGTCCCCCCCCCCCCTTAAAAAAAGTTTAAATAATCATAAACCCTTTAAAAAATGTATTATGTGAAAAATTCAGAGAATTAAAAATTAAAACATTTAAATGTTTATGCAATTTACGACTGTTTCTAAGTTTTGGCGTCAGTTCCACAACATAGAACAATTTTGCCCCCCCACCCCCCAATTATTATTTTTTTTAATAACCATAAACACTCTTAAAAAGCATTATGAAAATTTCACGAAATTTAAAAGTAGAAATCTAAATGTTTATACAGCTGTTCCTCAGTTTTGCTGTCATTTCCACAACATAACATTTTTGACTACTAATAAAGTCCCCCCCCCCCCCCCCCAAAAAAAAAAAAAAAGATTTAAAAATCAAAAACCCTTAATAGATGTATTATGTGAAAATTTCCCCGAATTTTAAGTGAAACATTTAAATGTTTATGCGATTTACGACTGTTCCTAAGTTTTGGCGCCATTTCCACAACATAGAACCTTTTTTGGCTACTAATAAAGGTTTTTTTCCCCCCTCAAAAAAGTTTAAATAATCATAAACCCTTAATAGATGTATTATGTAAAAAATTCACAAAATGTAAAATTAAACATTTAAATGTTTATGCAATTTATGACTGTTCCTAAGTTTTGGCATCATTTCCGCAATATAGAACAATTTTAGCTACTTAAAACATGTTTTTTTTTTCCCGCAAAAAGGTTTTGATAATTAAAAAAATCCTTAATAGATATATTATGTAAAAATTTCACAAAATGTAATACATGTAAAACATAGATACATTTTGGCTACTAAAGTTTTTTTTTCCCCCCAAAAAATATTTTAATAATCATAAACCCTTAGTAAATGTATCATGTGAAAATTTCACAAAATGTAAAATTTAAATGTTTATGCAATTTACGATTGTTCCTAAGTTTTGGTGTCGGTTCCACAACATAGAACCATTTTGGCTACTAATTAAGGTTTTTTTTCCCCCAAAAAAAGTTTTAATAATCATAAACCCTTAATAGATGTATTATGTGAAAATTTCACAAAATGTAAAATTTGACTTAAATATGTATGCAATTTATGACTGAACATGCCGCAAGTTTGGCTACTAATAACATTTTTTTCTCTCTCCCTAAAGAAATTTAATCATCATAGGCCCTCTTAAAATATGTATTATGTGAAAATTTCACAAAATTTTACATTATACATTTAAATGTTTATGCAATTTACAGCTGTTCCTAAATTTTGGTGTCATTTCCTCAACATAGAACAATTTTGGCTACTAAAAATGTAAGAAAACAAGGTAAAATCAAGGTAAGTAACACCTCTGAGCCAAATATTTTTGAATGTCATCAGCAGTCGAGTTATAATTTGGCAAATTGTGCAAAAAGTGTGACAATATCATTTAACTCTATGTATTTCAGATAAAAATGAACCTGTGATGAAACCCAACTTAGACAAATGTTCAATGTCATTTCAATAACACAAATCTCATCAAACAAAATATATAAATAAAAAAGAGACAGCGGAAATTACATTTTATTATTTCAGAGCTTTGAAATGGATGCCTGTATATCCAGTGTTAGTAGACAAAGTGAATTAGTTTGAGTATGAAGTGTTTCTCTGAGTCGGCAGTTGAAGAAACACCCGTGAATCTCAGATGCAACTGGAGTCTCTTTAGGTTTACAGCTCCCTTGTGCTCTACCACAATATAATCTAATCCCGAAAGCATAATGTGTGGATTACACAGTGAGTATAGCAGCTTCCTGACGAGATTACCCCTCACGATAAGAGACACGCTCCAACTCCAATTCAGCTGCCGATGATAGAGTGACCTACTTTCTCCAGCACTTCCCAGGGATCTTATCATATCTAAATGGAAATGGCTCCGTTCAGCCTCAACAGTGTGTGTGTGTGTGTGTGTGTGTGTGTGTGTGTGTGTGTGTGTGTGTGAGCGGTAACTGATCTGAGGTCAGCTGATTCTATAACGTTTTCCCGGCTTTCACTCTTGTGTTTTGAACAGCAGGTGTGTGAAAATGATGCCATTTCTTTCTGATGAGAAACTGTTGTGTTTTTTTGTTGTAGCTGATGGTTTAGGTTGGATTTATCATCGTACCACAAGGCCGAGATTGGTATACTTACAAAAAAAGAGACCGCAATATTAGCATAAAAATATACCATACAAAAACTGTTGTAAAACTGTCTTTTTTAGACACTACCATGAGATATTTTACTTTGAAATTTACCATGGTACTGAAAATTGTGTATTTGCAATGGTATTTCTAGGGTGCTTCAAATAATACCAAGGTATACTGCCAAAACTCATGGTTGTACCATTTTTAAATAGTACACTAACGAAACCTTTTTTGTATCTGTACCATGGTAAAACTATTTGTTATGGTTTATAAATGGTACACTAACAAAAATAGTGTCTTTTTTGCACATGTACCTTGGCAAAATTGTATTTTCGTATGGTTGTACCATTTATAAATGCTACACTAACCAAAAAAGCTGTCTTTGGACCTCTACCATAGTAAAACTGTATTTTTATGGTTGTACCCTTTATACATGGTACACTAACAACAACAAAAATGTCTTTTTGGACATTTATAAATGGTACAATAACAAAAATAGTGTCTTTTTTGGATATCCACCATGGTAAAACTTTTTTTTTTAATGGTTGTACCGTTTATAAATACTGCGCTAAAAAAAAATATTGTCTTTTTGGACATGTACCATGGTGCAACTGTATTTTTATGGTTGTACCATTTATAAATGGTACACAAGCAAAAAAAAAGTATCTTTTTGGACATTTATAAATGGTACACTAACAAGAAAAAGTCTTTTTGGATGTACCATGGTAAATTTTCTTTTTCTTTTCTTTTTTTTGTAGTTGTGCCATTTAAAATGGTACAATAACAAAAATATTGTCTTTTTTGGTCATGTACCATGGTAAAACATTTTTTTTTTTTTTTTGATGGTTGTACGATTTATAAATGGTACACATGGTGTATTTTTTGACATTTATTTTTTAACAAAAAAAAGTGTATTTTTGGACATTTATAAATGGTACACTAACAAAAAAAGTGTCTTTGGACATTTATAAATGGTACACTAACAAAAAAAACCTGTCTTTTTGGACATTTATAAATGGTACACTAACAAACAAAAAAAACTGTCTTTTTGGACATTTATAAATGGTACACTAACCAAAAAAAAGTGTATTTTTGGACATTTACAAATAATACACTAACAAAAAAAGTGTATTTTTGGACATTTATAAATGATACACTAACAAAAAAGTGTCTTTTGGACATTTATAAATTGTACACTAACAAAAAAAGTGTATTTTTGGACATTTATAAATGGTACACTAACAAAAAAAAGTGTATTTTTGGACATTTATAAATGATAAACTAAGAAAAAAGTGTCTTTTGACATTTATAAATGGTACACTAACAAAAAAAAGTGTCTTTGGATATTTAAAAATAATACACTAACAAAAAAGTGTCTTTGGACATTTATAAATTACAATAACAAAAAAAAAGTGTATTTTTGGACATTTATAAATGGTACACTAACAAAAAAAAGTGTCTTTTTGGACATTTACAAATAATACACTAACAAAGTGTCTTTATACATTTATAAATGGTACACTTACAAACAAAGTGTCTTTTAGGACATTTATAAATGGTACACTAACAATAAAAGTGTCTTTTTGGACATTTATAAATGGTGCACTAACAAAAAAAAGTGTATTTTTGGACATTCATAAATGGTACACTAACAAAAAAAAGTGTATTTATGGATAGTTATAAATGGTACACTAACAAAAAAGTGTCTTTTGGACATTTATAAATGGTTCACTAACAAAAAAAGTGTCTTTGGATATTTACAAATAATACACTAACAAAAAAGTGTCTTTGGACATTTATAAATTACAATAACAAAAAAAAGTGTATTTTTGGACATTTATAAATGATACACCAACAAAAAAGTGTCTTTGGACATTTATAAATGGTACACTAACAAAAAAAAGTGTCTTTTTGGACATTTACAAATAATACACTAACAAAGTGTCTTTATACATTTATAAATGGTACACTTACAAACAAAGTGTATTTTTGGACATTTATAAATGGTACACTAACAATAAAAGTGTCTTTTTGGACATTTATAAATGGTGCACTAACAAAAAAAAAGTGTATTTTTGGACATTCATAAATGGTGCACTAACAAAAAATGTGTCTTTTGGACATTTATAAATGGTACACTAACAAAAAAGTGTCGTCTTGGACATTTATAAATGGTGCACTAACAAAAAAGTGTCTTGGACATTTATTAATGGTACACTAACAAAAAAAGGGTCTTTGGACATTTATACATGGTGCACTAACAAAAAAGTGTCTTTTTGGACATTTATAAATGGTACACTAACAAGAAAGTGTCTTGGACATTTATTAATGGTACACTAACAAAAAAGTGTCTTTGGACATTTATACATGGTGCACTAACAAAAAAGTGTCTTTTTGGACATTTATAAATGGTACACTAACAAAAGTGTCTTTGGACATTTATAAATGGTACACTAACAAAAGTGTCTTTGGACATTTATAAATGGTGCACTAACAAAAAAGTGTCTTGGACATTTATTAATGGTACACTAACAAAAAAAGGGTCTTTGGACATTTATACATGGTGCACTAACAAAAAAGTGTCTTTTTGGACATTTATAAATGGTACACTAACAAGAAAGTGTCTTGGACATTTATTAATGGTACACTAACAAAAAAGTGTCTTTGGACATTTATACATGGTGCACTAACAAAAAAGTGTCTTTTTGGACATTTATAAACGGTACACTAACAAAAAAAAGTGTCTTTTTGGACATTTATAAATGGTACACTAACAAAAGTGTCTTTGGACATTTATAAATGGTGCACTAACAAAAAAGTGTCTTTTTGGTCATTTATAAATGGTACACTAACAAAAAAAAGTGTGTTTATGGACAGTTATAAATGGTACACTAACAAAAAAGTGTCTTCTTGGACATTTATAAATAGTACACTAACAAAAAAAGTGTATTTATGGACATTTATAAATTACAATAACAAAAAAAAGTGTATTTTTGGACATTTATAAATGATACACCAACAAAAAAGTGTCTTTTTGGTCATTTATAAATGGTACACTAACAAAAAAAAGTGTCTTTTTGGACATTTACAAATAATACACTAACAAAGTGTCTTTATACATTTATAAATGGTACACTTACAAACAAAGTGTCTTTTTGGACATTTATAAATGGTACACTAACAAAAGTGTCTTTGGACATTTATAAATGGTGCACTAACAAAAAAGTGTCTTTTTGGTCATTTATAAATGGTACACTAACAAAAAAAAGTGTATTTATGGACAGTTATAAATGGTACACTAACAAAAAAGTGTCTTCTTGGACATTTATAAATAGTACACTAACAAAAAAAGTGTATTTATGGACAGTTATAAATGGTACACTAACAAGAAAGTCTCTTGGACATTTGTTAATGGTACACTAACAAAAAAGTGTCTTTTTGGACATTTATAAATGGTGCACTAACAAAAAAGTGTCTTTTTGGTCATTTATAAATGGTACACTAACAAAAAAAAAGTGTATTTATGGACAGTTATAAATGGTACACTAACAAAAAAGTGTCTTCTTGGACATTTATAAATAGTACACTAACAAAAAAAGTGTATTTATGGACAGTTATAAATGGTACACTAACAAGAAAGTCTCTTGGAGATTTATTAATGGTACACTAACAAAAAAGTGTCTTTTTGGACATAATGGTTGTACCATTTATAAATGGTACACTAATAAAAAAAACCTGTAATTTTATATGATTTTACCATTTTCAAATGCCACGCTAGCACAAAAAGTGTCTTATTTTAGACATGTACTATAGTAAAACTGTATTCTTTTGTTGTACAAATTGTACAAAATTTGTATTTATTTGTTGTTGTTCCGGTGAATGTAAACACAGTTCCTGCCAGACTTACCTCTTCAAAAATGGCTGATAACTTTGTCAGTGAAAGAATGCATTCTGGGCTTTCTTTAACATTGTAAAAAGCACCAGTAATTAGTATTGATCAGTTGATGTTGATACGGCTTGTGCTGGTGAACGTTAGATCCCGTTTTAGTGTCTAGCCTCTTGAGAATGCCATCGATCCGTTTCACTTTTGCTTAGCAACCCGCGCGACATCTTTATTGCACTTCAACCGCTATTTCTAACCCGGGATCAACTAGAAGTATTTATACCCACAGGTAAATTGCTAGTTTTTGTTCCGCTAATGTGTTGAATCCATTTGCCGCCACCACTTTAAACCTCCTTTTTGTTATGTAACTTCTCCAAATATATGTATATTTTGTTTTGAGTGTTGACAGACAGTACCATTCAGAGTAATAATAAACATCCGTCTGGCGCCGTTCTCATGGGTTTGACGCTTATTGCTTCCGATTGCGTGCGTTCGGCGTGATTCATTTTGCATATGTTCGTTCGGAGATTTGTAGCCGCGCATAAATGAATGCAGAGGAGCATGCGCACACACTTATTTTCAGCCAGATCCGTTTCCCCTCATATGCCCCAAAAATCCAACTGAGAATTCATAATTTCTGAGTAGCTCTCTCGGTAAATGTCAGACGGCGTTACATATTTAACTATGGATTACTTGGATATGTGCTTTCAGAATAATAATTGGCAGTTCTCCAGCTCCAAATCCCAGCAGGTTCTGCCTTCCTGGTTCCACATCAGCTTGACTTGTAATACTCAGAATAGAAAAATCTCTCGGTCGGAGGCAGGGATGTCAAACATGCCTTGCTGTGAGTCATTCGCCTGGCGATGGCCAGCGTTCAGGACAGCGAACGCTTTGATGTTCCTGGCCTGTCTGAACTCAACTCACACAGTCTGATCTCGCTTCGGAATGAAGTCACCTCCTCATGCTATTTTTTTCCATCTCTGAGGAGACAGAAATGTACATTGAAAGGTCTGCACTCGTAAAAATAAAGTATACGGTTCATTTTATGGGCATTTAAGGTTTGTGGCATTTAAGATCTGCAAAGAAACCTCATATGAAGATCCACTTTTGGCTCTTAAAGTAATTCTTGTGTCCATTATGTTCTTCAGATTAGCTTGCTTTCTGGTCCTCTAGAAAATGTGACGTCAAATTTGTGTTATTTCAGCAAAGAATCCCATTTGAAAAAGTATTTCTCTTCAAAGGCAGGAGGTTGAATTCAATGTTGTATTTTTCCAGTCGATTTTATAAGATGTGAGGTTTAGTTTCTGTAATTTCACTATTTCATGTTTATTTTAAAGAACAGAATTGTTAAAGAGTTGTTGGAACTCTGCTCTTTATGATTTATTGTCGTAGGTATTATTGTCGTAAATGTCAAAAAACATGTAGAGTAAATAAGCAGCCATTTGCACATCTGTGATGCTTATGGTCAATTTGATCTCGTAGCCATGATACGTTTAAACATTTACCATAATTCTACCATGTTTGGGACACTATTATGTGATGGTTAAACCATGATAAATGACAAAAAACATGTCCAAAACATGGACCATCTCATGATGGTAATGCCATGTTTTTTAATGTTTTCCACATTAAAAACTTGTTTTGGACCATATCATTATGTTAGTGCCATGTTTTTTGACAATAATACCATGTTTTGGCCCATATCTTGATGTTAATGCTGTGTGTGTGTGTGTGTGTGTGTGTGTGTGTGTTTTCAAAATTTACCTATAATTTACCATGTTTTGGACATGTTTTAACATTTACTACAATAATACCATGTTTTGGACCATATCTTGATGTTGCTGCAATGTTTTTTTTTTTTTTTACGTTTAATATTTATATGGTAACATTTACCATAATATTTAACATTTACTGTGTTTTTGACATGTTTTTTGACATTTACCATAATACCAGTAATGTTTAGGATATTATCAAGATATTTTTGTAATACATTGTTTTGTATCATGATGTTAAAGCCATGTTTTTTCCCCCCCATTTACCATAATAATATTATATTTTTGATCATAATGGTAATACATTTTTGTTTTTTTAGATTTACCATGCTAATACAACGTTTTGATGGTAAAGCCATGTTTTTGTCATTTACAACAGTAATACCAGGTTTAAGGCTATCAACATTTTAATAACCTGTTTTTGACATTTACTATAGTGATACCATGTTTAAGATATTATCATAATGGTTAATGCCATGTTCTTTTGACATTTGCCCCGATAATACCATGTTTTAGACCATGTCATCATATCACGGTCATGTTTTGGACATTTTTTTTTTTTTTTACATTTACCATAATTCTACCATGTTTGGGACATTATTATGTAATTGAAAAAAAAAAAAAAAAACATGTCCAAAACATGAACCCTCTCATGATGGTAATGTCATGTTTTTATATATTTTCCACAATAATACCATGTTTTGGACCATATCATTATGTTATTGTCATGAGTGTGTCTGTATTTTAAAACATTTACCATAATTATTTTTCATGTTTCTTGACATTTACCATAATATCCACGATAATACCATGTTTGTATTACCATAAATGTCAAAAAACATGTCCAAAACATGGACCCTCTCATTTAACATTTACTAAGTTTTGGACATGTTTCTCATAACCATATCATGATTGTGATGCCATGTTTTTTGACAATTAACTGCGATAATACCATGTTTTGGGCCATATCTTGATGTTAATGCCATGTTTTTTTAACATTTATATGGTAACATTTACAATAATATTTGACATTTACTGCGTTTTGGACATGTTTTTTGACATTTACCATGATAGCACCATGTTTAGGACATTTACAAGATAATTTTTGTAATACATTGTTTTGTTTCATGATTTTAAAGCCATGTTTTCATGCAGATGTTTTTGTCATTTACAACAGTAATACCATGTTTAGGGCTATATCATTAATGTTTTTTACATTAACTTTTTTTTTTTTTTTTTTTACATTTCCCATGATAATACAATGTTTTGGACCTTATGATGGCAAAGAGCTGTATAAAGTTTTTCATTTATTCTTTTTCAGACTCTGAGGTCTTTCGATTGTGAGACAGACGGCCTCCTTCCTGCACCCTAATGAGTAAGTGTCATTAATATTATTATATTGATATTAATCATATCTGTACCATAATCTGTTACCTATGAATGAACTGTACATCTCAAATTGGCTTTATCACTAAAACACCTGCTTGTGTTTAAACGTATCATCATTGCTGCGAGATCAAATTGACCGTTAGTATTACAGATGTGCAAATGGCCGCCTACTGCTAGGTTAATATCCCATGTCACCTTGCACCGCCTCGAGTGTCCATCTGATCCCAGATCAGGCTCGAAACCTCGGGACTGATGGTCTGCGTGACCTTTTTCCCGTTTAGCCTGGCGAAATGGACTTCATTTGCTGTTAAATTTATATCTGCGCTCTCCTTGGTTGCTGTGCTCGTCCACCCCAGAGCCCTCTGGGAATCCGGGCTGCCCGCCACGCTCCCTGACGGCCGCGTGTTTTATTACCCAGTAAAGCATTACGCTGGGCTCCTTTGATATTGATTTATTTATTTATTTGTGTCCGCCCCATAAGCCCTCGTGAGAGATGTGTTCGTGCTGCGGGCCGCGTTTGAGCGCATTAAATATATTGCAGGCATTTGTTGTGGGCCGTGGACACGGCGGGTGTTTGTTTCAGAGGGACGCGCACCTGCAGATATGACAACAAACGTGTCCTCGCCTCATGCCGCGCGTTTGAAGCCTCTTCCTGAAGAGAAACAACACAGCCGGGCTCTTTTGAAGCATCAGTGTGGCTGAGGAGTCAAATGTTATTCGCTTTCCATTAACAAATAGGTTTTATAGATTATATAGTTCCAGATTTGATGCGTCAAATAGTCACTCATGTGCACTTTTTGTGTACGTCATTTAAAAAAAAAAAAAAAAAAAAAATATATATATATATATATATATATATATATATATATGGATTTAATTTTGACCAGAATCTTATCAATTTAGGTTTTATAAAAGGAGTATTTATCCATCTTTTTTAGCATAAATTAAATACTATTGTATTCATTATACCTTTTTTGTTTATTTCAAGTAAGTTTATTTATTGTTTAATTAGTATTTTAAATGAGCTTTTTATGTTTATTTCAATTCATTTGGGGCTAAGCACCGAAGGTGCGATGGCACCTATCGTATCCGTTGGCATTCTTCTTCCCTTTCTTCCACTCAGTCTATGGCAGCCCGTAGAACCACTTTCAGGAAAGTTGTAAAATTTGGCACACTGATAGAGGACAGTCTCAACATTAACCATAGCAAATTTGGAGTCTCTAACTCAAACTCTGTAGCACCACCACTTGTCCAAAGTTTCACTTTCTTTATGCTAATAACCATTGAATCGTAAGGCACAAAATCAAAATTCCAAGTCGAATGAAGTCTAAAATTCAAAAATTGTAAGGCGTAGTTTTTTTATTCAATTTTTAATAATTTGTAAAACTTGTCGAACTTGTCCTAGACGGATTGTCTGATTTTCACCTAAATTGTCTCAGATCATCTTCAGCCCATGCTGGCAAAAAGTTATGGAATTCAAGTTGATTAGTCAAACGGTTCTTGAATAACGTGCAAACAAATTCTACGAAAAGCTCACAAAAATGGATGTGAGGCTATATCTCTGCAACGGTTAGGGGTATTAAGACCAAACTTGGTGTGTGTTATAACAAGCATGACCTGAGGCTACCTGCAGTGTTTTGATGCAGTGCCACCTAGTGGTCAGGAGATATGAAAATTGTCTATTTTTGCTAAAAACTCTTAACTCCACAAAATTTGCCGATATTTTAGAAACCGTTACTCCGATCGACACAAAACCACCGTAGGAAATTCGGAAACATAGCATGCCGGCTACATGCTGATGCCCAATTGCTAAAATTTTGATAGCAAGTGACAAAAAAATGCTAACAAAGTCAGCCATCTGTCATTTTTCTCATATAAAAAAAGTCTATGAATCCAGAACAAAATGAGATTTTTTCACCAAATTTGACACACATGTGTATGAGCTCACTCTAAGGACCCATACACAATTTGGTGGGATTGTGTTTCTTGGTGGCGCTATAATGAAACAAAACATGAAATTGCCATTGACTTCAATAGAGTATTATGATAGAAAATGCTACATTTTACGAATGCATTGGTGTACCATTAGGAAACTTTATATATACCATCGATACATGACCTGGAAGTACTTAAACGTTTTGATACAGTCGAAAGTGATAACCAATTAAATCGTATTACTAGTGGTTGTTTTTATGATTGTTCGCTCATTTTGACTAAAATCACTTTTAAATGGCTTAAATTCCCTTTGATGCACTTATTCTGATGCTTCCCTAGCCTAGTGCTTAGCCCCGTAATTGCTGCTTGCAGCTATATTTTTTTTATTATTACTATTTATCATGTTTATCACATTAGCATTAGTTAGGTTTAGTATTTATTTTTTTAAGTTTGGTAGTATTTACTTTTGTATTCATAATTTTTATTAGTATTTACCATACTGTTTTTTTTAAACATTAGTTTTATGGGGTTTATTACTATTTATTTATCTTTATTTATCATATTAGTATTTGTTTATTAGTGGTTATTTTATGTTTATTTACCATATTATTTAAAAAAAAATGTGATGTCCAAAACAAGACAATGTGATAAATATTAAATAAAACGTGAAATAAATAAACAGGACAAACACTTTATTGTATTTATCGTGTTAATTAGTATTTATTCACCATGTTTATTCACCATAATAATTTCACGTTTTATTGTATTTATTTTGTTTATCATATTAGTATTTACCATGTTTCTTAGTATTTATTCACCATGTTTATTCACCATATTGGTATTATAAAATGCATAATGTCCAAATCAAGACAATGTGATAAATATGATGGCGCACATGGCAAATAAATACTAACAAACATGACAAACACTTAATTGTATTGATTGTTTATTAGTGTTTATTTACCATGCTGTGTTTATTTACCATATTAATATTTATCATGTTTATTAGTATTTATTATTGTTTATTTACCATATTAGTATTTATGTACTGTTTTTACTGTATGGTTTAGCATGTTTATTAGTATTTTTTTCCCCATGTTTTATTTACCATATTAATGTTTATTTCTCATTTTTAATAGTATTTATGTGCTTTTGAGCATTTTATTAGTATTTATGTACCATGTTTATTTATTTTAGTAGTAATTAACCATGCTTATTAGTATGTTTACCCTGTTTATTTACCACATTATTTTAGTTTATTACTGTTCATTTGCCATGTTTATTTACCATGTTATATTTATCGCGTTTAATAGTATTTATTTACCACATTGGTAGATAAATTAATCGCTTTTCACGTAATATTCACCATATTCATGTTTGTCATGTTTATTAGTATGTATTTACTACATTTATTTAACTTATTAGTATTTATAATGTTTATTAGTATTTATTTACCATGTTTT
>NC_133367.1:3681804-3794562 GCF_049309525.1 Garra rufa
CGGCCCAAGAAGAGGGATTACGAAAAGCCAGGGTGCGCAAAAGTCGACCGACTATCTGATTGGTGCGTTCTGCCTGCCCGTTAGTCTGCGGGTGGAAGCCAGACGAGAGGCTGACAGAAGCACCAATCAGACGACAGAATTATTTCCAAAATTGGGACGCGAATTGGGGTCCCCTATCCGAAACAACGTCGGTGGGGAGCCCGTGATACTTGAAAACGTAGGTTACGAGAAGCTGGGCTGTCTCCTTGGCGGAGGGAAGCTTGGGGAGCGGTATGAAGTGAGCGGACTTGGAAAAACGGTCTACTACAGTTAGGATGACAGTATTGCCAGCCGAGGACGGGAGGCCGGTAATAAAGTCAAGGCCAATGTGAGACCACGGACGCGACGGGATGGGAAGCGGTCTAAGGAGCCCGGCAGGCGGAGAGTGACCAGACTTGGTCTGAGCGCAGACGGCACAAGAGGCAATGAAACGACGCGTATCGCGTTCCGCAGTGGGCCACCAAAATCGTTGACGGAGAGTGGCTAACGTGCCCCTAACGCCGGGATGGGCGGATAATTTAGAAGAGTGAGCCCACTGAAGGACGGCTAACCGGGCGGAAACCGGGACAAATAGGTGGTTCATAGGCACATTACGCGGAACGATTGAGCGAGAAAGGGCGCGTTTAACGAGCTTCTCGATTCCCCAAATAACGGTGCCGACTACACACCCCGGGGGAATTATCTCCTGGGGTGTGGAGACTGCGTTGGACGGGTCAAATAGGCGAGACAAAGCGTCAGGCTTCTGGTTCTTTGAGCCAGGTCGGTAAGAGATCGTAAAGTCAAAACGGGCAAAAAATAAGGACCAACGAGCTTGACGCGCATTAAGTCTCTTGGCCGAACGAATATACTCCAAATTCTTATGATCTGTCCAGACCACAAACGGGACGGCAGAGCCCTCTAACCAATGCCTCCACTGACCTAAAGCCAAACGGATGGCCAATAGCTCTCGATCACCCACATCGTAATTACGCTCTGCTTGGGAAAGGCGGTGAGAGAAGTAGGCGCACGGATGGACCTTATTGTCGAAGGGGGCGCGCTGGGAGAGAACACCTCCGACTCCCACCTCCGACGCATCCACCTCTACAATGAACTGTCTGGAAACGTCTGGTGTAATGAGAATAGGCGCGGTAGTGAACAAAAGCTTTAAATGATCAAAAGCCTTCTGAGCAGGATCGGACCATTTAAAGGTTGACTTGATCGACGTAAGGGCGGTGAGGGGCGCGGCTACTAGGCTGAAATTACGTATGAAGCGCCGATAGAAATTCGCAAATCCCAGAAATCGCTGAAGCGCGACTCGGGACTCAGGGACGGGCCATTGGGCAACAGCCTGTACTTTGACGGGGTCCATGCTAATCCCCTCCGGCGAGATTATGGAACCAAGAAAGGAGACGGAGTGAGCGTGGAACGAGCATTTCTCAGCCTTTACGAATAGGCGGTTCTCCAGAAGGCGCTGGAGGACTCGGCGAACGTGTTGGACATGACTCTGGAGGGATGGTGAGAAAATTAAAATATCGTCTAAATAAACGAAGACGAAGACATTCAGCATGTCTCTCAAGACATCATTGATTAATGCCTGAAAGACAGCTGGCGCGTTGACCAGGCCGAACGGAAGAACCCGATATTCAAAGTGACCTAGCGGAGTGTTAAAGGCGGTTTTCCATTCGTCCCCCTCCTTGATGCGGATTAAATGGTAAGCGTTTCGTAAATCTAGCTTAGTGAATATCTTAGCCCCCTGAAGCAGTTCGAATGCGGATGCCATTAGAGGCAAAGGGTAGCGGTTCTTGACAGTTATCTCGTTTAAACCCCGGTAGTCGATGCAGGGACGAAGGGAACCGTCTTTCTTTTTTACAAAGAAAAACCCCGCGCCAGCGGGTGAAGATGACGCTGTAATGGTACCGGCGGCTAACGAATCAGCTAGATAGCTCTCGAGCGCCTTGCGTTCTGGGCCCGATAGGGAGTATAAACGGCCGCGAGGAGGGGAAGTACCGGGTAACAGATCGATGCTGCAGTCATAAGGACGATGGGGAGGGAGAGAAGAGGCCCGGGACTTACTAAAGACCGCTCTCAGATCGTGATATTCCTCCGGGACCCCTGTGAGATCGGTAGGCTCCTCCTGAGACACAGAAACAGTAGAAACACAAGGTTTAGCAGAAAACAGACAATTAGCGTGACAGGACAGACTCCACGAGAGAATAGTGTTATTAGACCAATTGAACTGAGGGTTGTGTCTGACTAGCCAAGGGTGACCTAGCACTACAGGGGAATAAGGAGAATGAAAGACTAAAAAGGAGAGGGTCTCCTGATGGTTTCCAGAAACAGTTAAGGCTAATGGTACTGACTGGGAATCGACATTGAAAAGGGGTCTACCATCTAGGGCAAAAAGGGACGTAGTTAGTCTACGGTTCGTCAAAGGAATACCTTGTCTACGAGCCCAGGCTTCATCGAGGAAATTTTCCTCAGCTCCAGAATCTATTAAAGCCCTGCAAGAGACAGTAGTACCAGCCCAACTCAAAGTTATGGGGATAGTTGTGCAGGAGGTTGAAGAGGAGAGTAAAGAAGTAGCGCTCGCCAGTACCTCCTCCTTCACTGGTGAGCGTTGGCTTTTACTGGACACTTAGCAACGAAATGATTGGGTGCTGCGCAATACATGCAGAGGCGATTAATTAAGCGGCGTTCTCTCTCCTTAGTAGAGATGCGCAAGCCGCCAAGCTGCATGGGCTCGGGATCTGGAGTGGGAAAGGAATGCATAGGTGTAGCTCTTGAAGCTGCGGAAAACTCAGCGCCTCTGGCGCGACGACGGAGATCGAACCTCTTGTCTACCCGGATTGCGAGATCAATAAGGGGATCAAGATTCTTGGGCAGCTCGCGGGCGATGACCTCATCCTTAACATGAGCATTAAGTCCTTCTAAGAAGCGAGCCGCCAGAGCCGTCTCGTTCCATCCGCTCGTGGCCGCTAGGGTGCGGAATGCAATCGAATAGTCCACAACAGACCTTCCTCCCTGGCGGAGAGATGAAAGCACGCGGGATGCCTCCTCGCCGTGAGCCGAACGATCGAAAACTCGGAGCATCTCCGTCTTGAAAGAGTCGAAGCCTCCGGTAAACTCCGCCTCTGCCTCCCAAGCCGCTGTTCCCCAGTCGCGGGCTCGTCCAGTAAGAAGAGAGAGGACGTAGGCCACTCGGGCCCGCTCACGGGCATAGGTGACTGGTTGGAGAGAAAATACAACCTCACATTGGGTGAGAAAAGAGCGACACTGGGTGGGCTCACCACTGTAGCATGGAGGATTGTTGACACGAGGCTCTGGTGCGTGAAGGGCCCGGGGAGGAGGCGAATCCCTCCTGAGCAGCTGGACCTCGGAAGATAATGCTGAAATCTGAGCCGCCAGTGTCTCGACCACTCGACGAGTTGCGGTGAGCTCCTCATCATGCCTTCCCAACATAGCTCCTTGTAATTCGACTGCTGTATGGATGGTTCTCTCGTTCGCTGGATCCATGGTATGGTCGGATTATTCTGTAATGAGTGATAGAACAGGATCCAAAAGCAAAGGAAGGTTTTATTTAGCAACAGTCTTGTAAATTACAGAGCCAGCAAAGCTTGCAGACAACTCGGGGAAAACAGTCTCTCAAAACGGGCACGAGGGTAATTCGCAGATTATGCTGGAAAACTAGAAAGTCTCTTCAAACAGGAACTTAGGCATTCGCAGGATATGCAGAAAAACTAGACAGTCTCTTCAAACAGGAACTTAGGCATTCGCAGGATATGCAGAAAAACTAGACAGTCTCTTCAAACAGGAACTTAGGCATTCGCAGGATATGCAGAAAAACTAGACAGTCTCTTCAAACAGGAACTTAGGCATTCGCAGGATATGCAGAAAAACTAGACAGTCTCTTCATACAGGGAAAAGGATAAACTCTGGAAAGGCGTTCCTCCGTGGCTTAACAGCCCTCTTGTATTCTCTATCTTAGCTGGGAAGCCTCGGAGAGCAGGAATGTCGGTTAGAGGATCCCGGGCTCCTCTCCTCTTGTACCGTGCGGCAGCACGGCGTCGAACCAGACAGCGGGAGAGAGCAAACAGCAGGGTAACTGGACACAGGGTAGGTGAACAGGTTAATAGCAGGAGAGATATAGCTGACCTGGACCAGACAGTTCAACAGGACTAGGACACGACAGGATGTATAGCTGTAGAGGGTTCTGACGGAGATCTTCAGCATCTAAATCAGGCAAAATAATCCGACAAAAGACTGGAGAACAGGGGACATTAAATAGCTAACGAGCCTGATAGGGGGAACAGGTGGAAAGGATGAGTGAGATACCAAATGAGACGCAGCTGCGAAAGGGAGAGGGGAGAGAAAGAGAGGTAGTGACCAGCAGAGGGCGGAAAAGGGAAAGAAAAAGCCCGAGAAAGCAGAATCAGAACCAGACTCATAACACTGAGCAGTGCCACAGACTGATCGACTCCATGCCACGCCGCATTGCTGCAGTGATTCAGGCAAAAGGAGCCCCAACTAAGTATTGAGTGCTGTACATGCTCATACTTTTCATGTTCATAATTTTCAGTTGGCCAAGATTTCTAAAAATCCTTCCTTTGTATTGGTCTTAAGTAATATTCTAATTTTCTGAGATACTGAACTGGGGTTTTCATTAGTTGTCAGTTATAATCATCAAAATTAAAAGATGATTAACACTTGAAATATATATCAGTCTGGGTGGAATGAATGTATACATTATACCATTTAAACTTCTTGAATGGAATTAGTGAAATAAATCAACTTTTCGAAGATATTCTAATTATATGACCAGCACCTGTATTTCAGTTAGCAATTTTAGTGCTTAAATGTACTTTTATTAAAAAAAAAAAAAAAAAAACATTTAAAATTTTCAGCTTTTTATTACGGTTTTGACGTCATTTTAGTTTTTTGTCCATAATTAAATATACATTTATATATGTATACAATTAATGTAATGTAAAATTGTTAAAATTATGTATTAATGTCGACTAAGTGAATATTTTTAGAATTTAATTTCAATATATTTTTTAAAATTATTTTCAGTTTATTTTTTTTCTAATTTTGTTCTGTGCTTTTGTCACTTTCTTTCAGTAATAGGCTACTATTTATATTTATGAATTGTTATATTAATATTTTATATTTTATTATCATTTTTGGTCATTTTGATATTAGTGCTTTTATTTATAATTTTAAATTTTAGTTAACATTAGTTTTTTTGGTAATTTTGTTGTGTGCTTTTTCACTTTTTTCAGTAGTTTTAAATGATAGATTTATTAATTATATTACTATATTTAAGTAGCCACATAAATGTATATATTTAAATACAAATATTGTTATATATTATTTATATATTTATATAATTGCTGTAATGTAAAATTGTTATAATTGTTAAAATTATTTAGTAATTATTATATGAATATTTTTATAATTTGAATGTTATTTTAAAATATTATGTTTTCATTTTAATTAATTTTAGTTACATTTTTGGTCATTTTGTTCTGTGCTTTTGTCATTAATTATTATATTAATATTTATGTTTTATTTTAGCTTTAATTTCAATTAACCAAAATGTTTTCTAATCATTTTAGTTTTTTAACCATAATTACATTATAATTTATATATTTATTTATTTGTGTTTAAATGATTAATTTAATAGAAAATATTTTTATAGTTATAATTATGTATTATATCAATGTTTAGAAATGTTATTTGAATATGCTAATGTATTAAATATTACAATTAAGTTCATAGTATAACACTAGGATAAAATTCTGCTATGTGTTGTTCTTTTTTCATAATATTTTAAGATATATTAATTATTTATTCTTTTTAATTTATTTATAAAGAGAGACTGTGCATTATTTAAGCCTCGTTTCTGTTTGCATCAAATGATGGTGTTTACACTGCAAAAATGCCATCTTAATGAGATTTTAATGACTTGTTTTGCAGTTAAAATGTACTTGAGAAGCATTACTGTATAAGATATTATGTATAGGCTTGTTGTCTTTTTCATGATTTAATACTTAAAACAAGTGGAAAAAACCCAGTGCGGTAAGACAAAATACACATGTATACCACTGTAAACTTGTAGTATTTTTGACACATTTATTGCTTTCATTGTGCATAAAGTTGAATGTTCAGTGCATAAAAACGCACAAAAGAAAAACATCCACATCTACTTGAAAATATTAGAATATTTCTGTCGGCTTTTTCCGAGACTCGAACAAAAACCTCTCATTTGAGCGTCTTTAAATAGCCTTGCAGTTTGTTTGTTTGTTTGTTTGTGTGTTGAATTGTTTGCGCGTTTATCCGCACCGACTGTTTGCACAGAGAAGCGCGTCTGTCCCCAGAACATGCTTTTGTTCCCTTTGTGTTAACAGCCGTAATAAGCCATTTTTCAGGACGAGAGAAACGCTCATTGTGTCTCGCAAACACACACACAAACGGGCCGCGTTATCCGAGCGCAGCGTCTAATCAAATATTCATCAGTATGAAAGTGTTAGGTGCTTGTGGGACTGCTAATTAGCAAGCCTAGCCTCAGTACAGTCATCTCATGAAAGTCAACGCCAACAGTTGGTCCAGTTTGCACTGTTTTCTTTCCCATTTTCTGACTGGAGTTGCCAAACGCTTCCTGTTAGCCAAGACGTACGCTGTTTTTTGGCTAAACGAGACATTTACTGTCACGTCTTGTTATAAATGAAACTAGAAAAGGAATATTTTGTCAGAAATATGTACGTTTTGCATTGCAGTGGTGGTTAATGCACTATTGTGAGATTTCACTGGTTACTTTTAAGTGCTAGTTTAGTCAAAAACAAGTGAATCAGTGCAGTAAAACTAAATACACTATAAAAAAAATATCTGAAATGTGTGAACGTCTTAGTGTTTTTATAGGAAATTACTCAATTGCAAGTTTTTTTTTAACTAAATATTGATTAAAGTTTATGAATGACGGATATTGTTGCAAAAAACTATTAAAACTTATTTTTTGTTCATTGAAAAAAAGTTGAAATATGAATATTAGATGAAAAACTTAATTAAGTTATATATTTTATAAATATTAGATTAGAAAAGAACTTTTTTGTTTAAATTAAGTAAAAAAAAAATAAACTGGAAAAAAAGCTTACATGAAACATAAATGAAACCTTACTATTTAAAAACTCTTAAACTGTTAAAAACTCTTAAATAATAATGTGATGATTTAAAAATAAATCCTTAAATAAATTGAAAATATATAAAGCTATGAAATAAATAAAGCTTTATATATAATTTAGATATAATTCAATTATATAATTATTTGATTCAGTTATAAATATTAGATAAAAATATAATTAAAAAAGAACTTATCCAAAAATATTGGTCATTTTTGTTAAAGCACTAAAAAGAAAAATATTTATAATTTATTTATATATTATTTATATTTATTTATTTATTTTAATAATTTTTGGTATTTCAGCTTTTTTAGTTTTTAGTGGGTTTGTATTAAAAGTGTGTGTGTGTATATATATATTTACTGTATTTATATTTGTATAAAATATTTATTAAATAAAATAATTATGTAAAAGTACATATAATTTTTATATATATAAATATTAGATTAAAAACTTAATTCAGTTACAAATATTAGATTCAAAAAAGGATTTATCCAAAAAATATTAAGTTTTGGTTTATCTTAAGTTGAAGCACTAAAATTACAAAATACATATCTTTCAACAAAATAAACTAAAATGGAAGTAAAACTTAAATTAAAAATAAATTAAACCTTACGAGTAATATAAAAATAAACAATATAAACAAATAAAAATAGTATAACGGAAAAAAAAAGTAAATATAATATATAAACAGATTTTAAATTTTTTGTAAATTTATTTAATCTTTTTTTTTGTAGGTTTGTTTTAAATGTATGTTTGTAATACAAACATATGTATAGTAATTACAATTAAATATAAATAAAATAAAAAAGTAACAAATAAAATGTAAATATTATAAACAATATATATATATATATATATATATATATATATATATATATATAAATTGCTATAATATATATAAATATATATTATAGTATATAATATATATAATACTATATAATAATATATAATATAAATATATATTATAGTATATAATATATAAATTGCTAAAATAACACTTTTCACAAATCTGAAATAAAAAGAGCACTCAGATCTGAAACATCTCTTAATTTCATATGATTGTTCAATGTTTTCAGATCCTAAAACTATATTTGCAAGCTTAATGGTGGTTAAAAATTTGTCAAACCCTACAGTAGACACTAGTGATGGCAGCCAGAATGAGTTTCAGTAATGTATGTCAGCAGGGTGAGCGTGTAAACTTGTATTTTCCTCATATGTCCAGGTGTGATACGCCATGCCATGTCGCTTCTCAAACCGCTCTAGACATTGTAAGGATTTTAAATTGAATGAGGGGGAAAAATCCTTTTAGTTTCCCCTCGGATAAAGGTAAAAGTCCCTCCTTTCTCTCTCTCTCTCGTTTCCAATCTCTCTCCATCAATCCTCGCGGCTCCGAGGGCTCAATAAAGCCTCTGGAAGAGGTCAGTCTTATTGATACGGGTTTCTTCCCTCGGATCCTACAAATCATATTATCACGGAGCGGTGCACCAAATCCTGCGGGCATTAGCGGCCGTTTCCCGCCTCTTTTTTCTCCTCAGAGAGCGGATGTGGTTGGCGCCACCGATATGGACTGCTCTTCCGCCATTGTAGCCGGATGGAAGCTTCTGGGCCCCTTCGTTTCTCTCGCCATACGATGTTGTTCTTCTGGGCCAAGTTTATTGATTTGAGTGCTCGACCACCTGCTGCGTCTCTGTCATAAGCAATCTTTGCTGTTACGGGTGAGCTCAAGATCTTCGTCTTCTGACTACAGATGAAAACAGGCTCTTGAAACCAGATTACGGATGTTCCCGGTGAATATGGTCCACCTGTGGCCTTCTGGGAAACAGCGTTGACCTCGTGTTTGTTTTCTTCTGCTCTGGACATAGCAAATCTTGGTTTTATCATTTTTACATCTGCTGTCTCTTCTTCATTTGTTTTTTACCAGTGAAATTATAATCACTTGGTTCTTCATGGTTCCTCATTAGAAGTTGTAGTTCGTTATCATAGCTCCTCTTATCAATTATTTTCCTCAACAGTTTTGCTTATTATAGTTTTTTATCTTCATAGTTTTCTTGTTTCTCTTCATCAAAGTCACTCATATCATGCTTTGTCATAGTTCCTCAAGGCGTCTGGCTTTCCGTCCTGGTTCCTCAGTATTTTGGCTCATTATAGTTTCTCATCTTCACAATATTTTCATTTCTCGTTCTTCATCAAGTTTGCTCATATTTTGGATTATCATTGTGGTTCCTCAACAGTTTTTCTCTTCATAGTTTCTCATCTTCACATTTTTTTCTTTTCTCATTCTTCTCCAAAGTTCCTCATATCTCGTTTTAGTTTCTCGTCATGGATTATCATCATGGTTCCTCAAAACATCTGGTTTTTCATCCTGGTTCCTCAACAGTTTTGCTCATTATAGTTTCTCATCTTTATAGATTTCTTGTTTTTCTTCATTAAAGTCCCTCATATCTTGTCACGCTTTGTCATCATGGTCCCTCAAAACATCTGGTTTTTCATCCTGGTTCCTCAACAGTTTTGCTCATTATAGTTTCTCATCTTTATAGTTTTCTTGTTTTTCTTCATTAAAGTCCCTCATATCTTGTCATGCTTTGTCATCATGGTCCCTCAAAACATCTGGTTTTTCATCCTGGTTCCTCAACAGTTTTGCTCATTATAGTTTCTCATCTTTATAGTTTTCTTGTTTTTCTTCATTAAAGTCCCTCATAGCTTGTCATGCTTTGTCATCATGGTCCCTCAAAACATCTGGTTTTTCATCCTGGTTCCTCAACAGTTTTGCTCATTATAGTTTCTCATCTTTATAGTTTTCTTGTTTTTCTTCATTAAAGTCCCTCATATCTTGTCATGCTTTGTCATCATGGTCCCTCAAAACATCTGGTTTTTCATCCTGGTTCCTCAACAGTTTTGCTCATTATAGTTTCTCATCTTTATAGATTTCTTGTTTTTCTTCATTAAAGTCCCTCATATCTTGTCATGCTTTGTCATCATGGTCCCTCAAAACATCTGGTTTTTCATCCTGGTTCCTCAACAGTTTTGCTCATTATAGTTTCTCATCTTTATAGTTTTCTTGTTTTTCTTCATTAAAGTCCCTCATATCTTGTCATGCTTTGTCATCATGGTTCCTCAAAACATCTGGGTTTTCATCCTGGTTCCTCAACAGTTTTGCTTATTATAGTTTTTCATCTTCATAGTTTTCTTGTTTCTCTTCATCAAAGTCACTCATATCATGCTTTGTCATAGTTCCTCAAGGCGTCTGGCTTTCCGTCCTGGTTCCTCAGTATTTTTGCTCATTATAGTTTCTCATCTTCACAATATTTTCATTTCTCGTTCTTCATCAAGTTTGCTCATATTTTGGATTATCATTGTGGTTCCTCAACAGTTTTTCTCTTCATAGTTTCTCATCTTCACATTTTTTTCTTTTCTCATTCTTCTCCAAAGTTCCTCATATCTCGTTTTAGTTTCTCGTCATGCTTTATCATCATGGTTCCTCAAAACATCTGGTTTTTCATCCTGGTTCCTCAACAGTTTTGCTCATTATAGTTTCTCATCTTTATAGATTTCTTGTTTTTCTTCATTAAAGTCCCTCATATCTTGTCATGCTTTATCATCATGGTTCCTCAAAACATCTGGTTTTTCATCCTGGTTCCTCAACAGTTTTGCTCATTATAGTTTCTCATCTTTAAAGATTTCTTGTTTTTCTTCATTAAAGTCCCTCATATCTTGTCATGCTTTGTCATCATGGTTCCTCAAAACATCTGGTTTTTCATCCTGGTTCCTCAACAGTTTTGCTCATTATAGTTTCTCATCTTTAAAGATTTCTTGTTTTTCTTCATTAAAGTCCCTCATATCTTGTCATGCTTTGTCATCATGGTTCCTCAAAACATCTGGTTTTTCATCCTGGTTCCTCAACAGTTTTGCTCATTATAGTTTCTCATCTTTATAGTTTTCTTGTTTTTCATCATTAAAGTCCCTCATATCTTGTCATGCTTTGTCATCATGGTTCCTCAAAACATCTGGTTTTTCATCCTGGTTCCTCAACAGTTTTGCTCATTATAGTTTCTCATCTTTATAGATTTCTTGTTTTTCTTCATTAAAGTCCCTCATATCTTGTCATGCTTTATCATCATGGTTCCTCAAAACATCTGGTTTTTCATCCTGGTTCCTCAACAGTTTTGCTCATTATAGTTTCTCATCTTTATAGATTTCTTGTTTTTCTTCATTAAAGTCCCTCATATCTTGTCATGCTTTGTCATCATGGTTCCTCAAAACATCTGGTTTTTCATCCTGGTTCCTCAACAGTTTTGCTCATTATAGTTTCTCATCTTTAAAGATTTCTTGTTTTTCTTCATTAAAGTCCCTCATATCTTGTCATGCTTTATCATCATGGTTCCTCAAAACATCTGGTTTTTCATCCTGGTTCCTCAACAGTTTTGCTCATTATAGTTTCTCATCTTTATAGATTTCTTGTTTTTCTTCATTAAAGTCCCTCATATCTTGTCATGCTTTATCATCATGGTCCCTCAAAACATCTGGTTTTTCATCCTGGTTCCTCAACAGTTTTGCTCATTATAGTTTCTCATCTTTATAGATTTCTTGTTTTTCTTCATTAAAGTCCCTCATATCTTGTCATGCTTTGTCATCATGGTTCCTCAAAACATCTGGTTTTTCATCCTGGTTCTTCAACAGTTTTGCTCATTATAGTTTCTCATCTTTATAGATTTCTTGTTTTTCTTCATTAAAGTCCCTCATATCTTGTCATGCTTTATCATCATGGTCCCTCAAAACATCTGGTTTTTCATCCTGGTTCCTCAACAGTTTTGCTCATTATAGTTTCTCATCTTTATAGATTTCTTGTTTTTCTTCATTAAAGTCCCTCATATCTTGTCATGCTTTGTCATCATGGTTCCTCAAAACATCTGGTTTTTCATCCTGGTTCTTCAGCAGTTTTGCTCATTATAGTTTCTCATCTTTATAGATTTCTTGTTTTTCATCCTGGTTCCTCAACAGTTTTGCTCATTATAGTTTCTCATCTTTATAGATTTCTTGTTTTTCTTCATTAAAGTCCCTCATATCTTGTCATGCTTTGTCATCATGGTTCCTCAAAACATCTGGTTTTTCATCCTGGTTCCTCAACAGTTTTGCTCATTATAGTTTCTCATCTTTATAGATTTCTTGTTTTTCTTCATTAAAGTCCCTCATATCTTGTCATGCTTTGTCATCATGGTCCCTCAAAACATCTGGTTTTTCATCCTGGTTCCTCAACAGTTTTGCTCATTATAGTTTCTCATCTTTATAGATTTCTTGTTTTTCTTCATTAAAGTCCCTCATATCTTGTCATGCTTTATCATCATGGTTCCTCAAAACATCTGGTTTTTCATCCTGGTTCCTCAACAGTTTTGCTCATTATAGTTTCTCATCTTTATAGATTTCTTGTTTTTCTTCATTAAAGTCCCTCATATCTTGTCATGCTTTGTCATCATGGTCCCTCAAAACATCTGGTTTTTCATCCTGGTTCCTCAACAGTTTTGCTCATTATAGTTTCTCATCTTTATAGATTTCTTGTTTTTCTTCATTAAAGACCCTCATATCTTGTCATGCTTTATCATCATGGTTCCTCAAAACATCTGGTTTTTCATCCTGGTTCCTCAACAGTTTTGCTCATTATAGTTTCTCATCTTTATAGATTTCTTGTTTTTCTTCATTAAAGTCCCTCATATCTTGTCATGCTTTGTCATCATGGTTCCTCAAAACATCTGGTTTTTCATCCTGGTTCTTCAGCAGTTTTGCTCATTATAGTTTCTCATCTTTATAGATTTCTTGTTTTTCATCCTGGTTCCTCAACAGTTTTGCTCATTATAGTTTCTCATCTTTATAGATTTCTTGTTTTTCTTCATTAAAGTCCCTCATATCTTGTCATGCTTTGTCATCATGGTTCCTCAAAACATCTGGTTTTTCATCCTGGTTCCTCAACAGTTTTGCTCATTATAGTTTCTCATCTTTATAGATTTCTTGTTTTTCTTCATTAAAGTCCCTCATATCTTGTCATGCTTTATCATCATGGTTCCTCAAAACATCTGGTTTTTCATCCTGGTTCCTCAACAGTTTTGCTCATTATAGTTTCTCATCTTTATAGATTTCTTGTTTTTCTTCATTAAAGTCCCTCATATCTTGTCATGCTTTGTCATCATGGTCCCTCAAAACATCTGGTTTTTCATCCTGGTTCCTCAACAGTTTTGCTCATTATAGTTTCTCATCTTTATAGATTTCTTGTTTTTCTTCATTAAAGTCCCTCATATCTTGTCATGCTTTGTCATCATGGTCCCTCAAAACATCTGGTTTTTCATCCTGGTTCCTCAACAGTTTTGCTCATTATAGTTTCTCATCTTTATAGATTTCTTGTTTTTCTTCATTAAAGTCCCTCATATCTTGTCATGCTTTGTCATCATGGTTCCTCAAAACATCTGGTTTTTCATCCTGGTTCCTCAACAGTTTTGCTCATTATAGTTTCTCATCTTTATAGATTTCTTGTTTTTCTTCATTAAAGTCCCTCATATCTTGTCATGCTTTATCATCATGGTTCCTCAAAACATCTGGTTTTTCATCCTGGTTCCTCAACAGTTTTGCTCATTATAGTTTCTCATCTTTATAGATTTCTTGTTTTTCTTCATTAAAGTCCCTCATATCTTGTCATGCTTTGTCATCATGGTTCCTCAAAACATCTGGTTTTTCATCCTGGTTCCTCAACAGTTTTGCTCATTATAGTTTCTCATCTTTATAGATTTCTTGTTTTTCTTCATTAAAGTCCCTCATATCTTGTCATGCTTTATCATCATGGTTCCTCAAAACATCTGGTTTTTCATCCTGGTTCCTCAACAGTTTTGCTCATTATAGTTTCTCATCTTTATAGATTTCTTGTTTTTCTTCATTAAAGTCCCTCATATCTTGTCATGCTTTATCATCATGGTTCCTCAAAACATCTGGTTTTTCATCCTGGTTCCTCAACAGTTTTGCTCATTATAGTTTCTCATCTTTATAGATTTCTTGTTTTTCTTCATTAAAGTCCCTCATATCTTGTCATGCTTTGTCATCATGGTTCCTCAAAACATCTGGTTTTTCATCCTGGTTCCTCAACAGTTTTGCTCATTATAGTTTCTCATCTTTAAAGATTTCTTGTTTTTCTTCATTAAAGTCCCTCATATCTTGTCATGCTTTGTCATCATGGTTCCTCAAAACATCTGGTTTTTCATCCTGGTTCCTCAACAGTTTTGCTCATTATAGTTTCTCATCTTTAAAGATTTCTTGTTTTTCTTCATTAAAGTCCCTCATATCTTGTCATGCTTTGTCATCATGGTTCCTCAAAACATCTGGTTTTTCATCCTGGTTCCTCAACAGTTTTGCTCATTATAGTTTCTCATCTTTATAGATTTCTTGTTTTTCTTCATTAAAGTCCCTCATATCTTGTCACGCTTTGTCATCATGGTTCCTCAAAACATCTGGTTTTTCATCCTGGTTCCTCAACAGTTTTGCTCATTATAGTTTCTCATCTTTAAAGATTTCTTGTTTTTCTTCATTAAAGTCCCTCATATCTTGTCATGCTTTATCATCATGGTTCCTCAAAACATCTGGTTTTTCATCCTGGTTCCTCAACAGTTTTGCTCATTATAGTTTCTCATCTTTATAGATTTCTTGTTTTTCTTCATTAAAGTCCCTCATATCTTGTCATGCTTTGTCATCATGGTTCCTCAAAACATCTGGCTTTTCATCCTGGTTCCTCAACAGTTTTGCTCATTATAGTTTCTCATCTTTATAGTTTTCTTGTTTCTCTTCATCAAAGTCACTCATATCATGCTTTGTCATAGTTCCTCAAGGCGTCTGGCTTTCCGTCCTGGTTCCTCAGTATTTTTGCTCATTATAGTTTCTCATCTTCACAATATTTTCATTTCTCGTTCTTCATCAAGTTTGCTCATATTTTGGACTATCATTGTGGTTCCTCAACAGTTTTTCTCTTCATAGTTTCTCATCTTCACATTTTTTTTCTTTTCTCATTCTTCTCCAAAGTTCCTCATATCTCGTTTTAGTTTCTCGTCATGGATTATCATCATGGTTCCTCAAAACATCTGGTTTTTCATCCTGGTTCCTCAACAGTTTTGCTCATTATAGTTTCTCATCTTTAAAGATTTCTTGTTTTTCTTCATTAAAGTCCCTCATATCTTGTCATGCTTTGTCATCATGGTTCCTCAAGACATCTGTTTTTTCATCCTGGTTCCTCAACAGTTTTGCTCATTATAGTTTCTCATCTTTAAAGATTTCTTGTTTTTCTTCATTAAAGTCCCTCATATCTTGTCATGCTTTGTCATCATGGTTCCTCAAGACATCTGTTTTTTCATCCTGGTTCCTCAACAGTTTTGCTCATTATAGTTTCTCATCTTTATAGATTTCTTGTTTTTCTTCATTAAAGTCCCTCATATCTTGTCATGCTTTGTCATCATGGTTCCTCAAGACATCTGGTTTTTCATCCTGGTTCCTCAACAGTTTTGCTCATTATAGTTTCTCATCTTTATAGTTTTCTTGTTTTTCTTCATTAAAGTCCCTCATATCTTGTCATGCTTTGTCATCATGGTTCCTCAAGACATCTGTTTTTTCATCCTGGTTCCTCAACAGTTTTGCTCATTATAGTTTCTCATCTTTATAGTTTTCTTGTTTTTCTTCATTAAAGTCCCTCATATCTTGTCATGCTTTGTCATCATGGTTCCTCAAGACATCTGTTTTTTCATCCTGGTTCCTCAACAGTTTTGCTCATTATAGTTTCTCATCTTTATAGATTTCTTGTTTTTCTTCATTAAAGTCCCTCATATCTTGTCATGCTTTGTCATCATGGTTCCTCAAAACATCTGGTTTTTCATCCTGGTTCCTCAACAGTTTTGCTCATTATAGTTTCTCATCTTTAAAGATTTCTTGTTTTTCTTCATTAAAGTCCCTCATATCTTGTCATGCTTTGTCATCATGGTTCCTCAAAACATCTGGTTTTTCATCCTGGTTCCTCAACAGTTTTGCTCATTATAGTTTCTCATCTTTATAGATTTCTTGTTTTTCTTCATTAAAGTCCCTCATATCTTGTCATGCTTTGTCATCATGGTTCCTCAAAACATCTGGTTTTTCATCCTGGTTCCTCAACAGTTTTGCTCATTATAGTTTCTCATCTTTAAAGATTTCTTGTTTTTCTTCATTAAAGTCCCTCATATCTTGTCATGCTTTGTCATCATGGTTCCTCAAAACATCTGGTTTTTCATCCTGGTTCCTCAACAGTTTTGCTCATTATAGTTTCTCATCTTTATAGATTTCTTGTTTTTCTTCATTAAAGTCCCTCATATCTTGTCATGCTTTGTCATCATGGTTCCTCAAGACATCTGTTTTTTCATCCTGGTTCCTCAACAGTTTTGCTCATTATAGTTTCTCATCTTTATAGATTTCTTGTTTTTCTTCATTAAAGTCCCTCATATCTTGTCATGCTTTGTCATCATGGTTCCTCAAGACATCTGTTTTTTCATCCTGGTTCCTCAACAGTTTTGCTCATTATAGTTTCTCATCTTTAAAGATTTCTTGTTTTTCTTCATTAAAGTCCCTCATATCTTGTCATGCTTTGTCATCATGGTTCCTCAAGACATCTGGTTTTTCATCCTGGTTCCTCAACAGTTTTGCTCATTATAGTTTCTCATCTTTATAGTTTTCTTGTTTTTCTTCATTAAAGTCCCTCATATCTTGTCATGCTTTGTCATCATGGTTCCTCAAGACATCTGTTTTTTCATCCTGGTTCCTCAACAGTTTTGCTCATTATAGTTTCTCATCTTTATAGTTTTCTTGTTTTTCTTCATTAAAGTCCCTCATATCTTGTCATGCTTTGTCATCATGGTTCCTCAAGACATCTGTTTTTTCATCCTGGTTCCTCAACAGTTTTGCTCATTATAGTTTCTCATCTTTATAGATTTCTTGTTTTTCTTCATTAAAGTCCCTCATATCTTGTCATGCTTTGTCATCATGGTTCCTCAAAACATCTGGTTTTTCATCCTGGTTCCTCAACAGTTTTGCTCATTATAGTTTCTCATCTTTAAAGATTTCTTGTTTTTCTTCATTAAAGTCCCTCATATCTTGTCATGCTTTGTCATCATGGTTCCTCAAAACATCTGGTTTTTCATCCTGGTTCCTCAACAGTTTTGCTCATTATAGTTTCTCATCTTTATAGATTTCTTGTTTTTCTTCATTAAAGTCCCTCATATCTTGTCATGCTTTGTCATCATGGTTCCTCAAAACATCTGGTTTTTCATCCTGGTTCCTCAACAGTTTTGCTCATTATAGTTTCTCATCTTTATAGATTTCTTGTTTTTCTTCATTAAAGTCCCTCATATCTTGTCACGCTTTGTCATCATGGTTCCTCAAAACATCTGGTTTTTCATCCTGGTTCCTCAACAGTTTTGCTCATTATAGTTTCTCATCTTTAAAGATTTCTTGTTTTTCTTCATTAAAGTCCCTCATATCTTGTCATGCTTTGTCATCATGGTTCCTCAAAACATCTGGTTTTTCATCCTGGTTCCTCAACAGTTTTGCTCATTATAGTTTCTCATCTTTAAAGATTTCTTGTTTTTCTTCATTAAAGTCCCTCATATCTTGTCATGCTTTGTCATCATGGTTCCTCAAGACATCTGGTTTTTCATCCTTGTTCCTCAACAGTTTTGCTCATTATAGTTTCTCATCTTTAAAGATTTCTTGTTTTTCTTCATTAAAGTCCCTCATATCTTGTCATGCTTTGTCATCATGGTTCCTCAAAACATCTGGTTTTTCATCCTGGTTCCTCAACAGTTTTGCTCATTATAGTTTCTCATCTTTAAAGATTTCTTGTTTTTCTTCATTAAAGTCCCTCATATCTTGTCATGCTTTGTCATCATGGTTCCTCAAGACATCTGGTTTTTCATCCTGGTTCCTCAACAGTTTTGCTCATTATAGTTTCTCATCTTTATAGTTTTCTTGTTTTTCTTCATTAAAGTCCCTCATATCTTGTCATGCTTTGTCATCATGGTTCCTCAAGACATCTGGTTTTTCATCCTGGTTCCTCAACAGTTTTGCTCATTATAGTTTCTCATCTTTATAGATTTCTTGTTTTTCTTCATTAAAGTCCCTCATATCTTGTCATGCTTTGTCATCATGGTTCCTCAAGACATCTGGTTTTTCATCCTGGTTCCTCAACAGTTTTGCTCATTATAGTTTCTCATCTTTATAGATTTCTTGTTTTTCTTCATTAAAGTCCCTCATATCTTGTCATGCTTTGTCATCATGGTTCCTCAAAACATCTGGTTTTTCATCCTGGTTCCTCAACAGTTTTGCTCATTATAGTTTCTCATCTTTAAAGATTTCTTGTTTTTCTTCATTAAAGTCCCTCATATCTTGTCATGCTTTGTCATCATGGTTCCTCAAAACATCTGGTTTTTCATCCTGGTTCCTCAACAGTTTTGCTCATTATAGTTTCTCATCTTTATAGATTTCTTATTTTTCTTCATTAAAGTCCCTCATATCTTGTCATGCTTTGTCATCATGGTTCCTCAAGACATCTGGTTTTTCATCCTGGTTCCTCAACAGTTTTGCTCATTATAGTTTCTCATCTTTATAGATTTCTTGTTTTTCTTCATTAAAGTCCCTCATATCTTGTCATGCTTTGTCATCATGGTTCCTCAAGACATCTGGTTTTTCATCCTGGTTCCTCAACAGTTTTGCTCATTATAGTTTCTCATCTTTATAGATTTCTTGTTTTTCTTCATTAAAGTCCCTCATATCTTGTCATGCTTTGTCATCATGGTTCCTCAAAACATCTGGTTTTTCATCCTGGTTCCTCAACAGTTTTGCTCATTATAGTTTCTCATCTTTAAAGATTTCTTGTTTTTCTTCATTAAAGTCCCTCATATCTTGTCATGCTTTGTCATCATGGTTCCTCAAAACATCTGGTTTTTCATCCTGGTTCCTCAACAGTTTTGCTCATTATAGTTTCTCATCTTTATAGATTTCTTGTCTTTCTTCATTAAAGTCCCTCATATCTTGTCATGCTTTGTCATCATGGTTCCTCAAAACATCTGGTTTTTCATCCTGGTTCCTCAACAGTTTTGCTCATTATAGTTTCTCATCTTTAAAGATTTCTTGTTTTTCTTCATTAAAGTCCCTCATATCTTGTCATGCTTTGTCATCATGGTTCCTCAAGACATCTGGTTTTTCATCCTGGTTCCTCAACAGTTTTGCTCATTATAGTTTCTCATCTTTATAGTTTTCTTGTTTTTCTTCATTAAAGTCCCTCATATCTTGTCATGCTTTGTCATCATGGTTCCTCAAAACATCTGGTTTTTCATCCTGGTTCCTCAACAGTTTTGCTCATTATAGTTTCTCATCTTTATAGTTTTCTTGTTTTTCTTCATTAAAGTCCCTCATATCTTGTCATGCTTTATCATCATGGTTCCTCAAAACATCTGGTTTTTCATCCTGGTTCTTCAACAGCTTTGCTCATTATAGTTTCTCATCTTTATAGATTTCTTGTTTTTCTTCATTAAAGTCCCTCATATCTTGTCATGCTTTGTCATCATGGTTCCTCAAAACATCTGTTTTTTCATCCTGGTTCCTCAACAGTTTTGCTCATTATAGTTTCTCATCTTTATAGATTTCTTGTTTTTCTTCATTAAAGTCCCTCATATCTTGTCATGCTTTATCATCATGGTCCCTCAAAACATCTGGTTTTTCATCCTGGTTCCTCAACAGTTTTGCTCATTATAGTTTCTCATCTTTAAAGATTTCTTGTTTTTCTTCATTAAAGTCCCTCATATCTTGTCACGCTTTGTCATCATGGTCCCTCAAGACATCTGTTTTTTCATCCTGGTTCCTCAACAGTTTTGCTCATTATAGTTTCTCATCTTTAAAGATTTCTTGTTTTTCTTCATTAAAGTCCCTCATATCTTGTCATGCTTTGTCATCATGGTTCCTCAAGACATCTGTTTTTTCATCCTGGTTCCTCAACAGTTTTGCTCATTATAGTTTCTCATCTTTATAGATTTCTTGTTTTTCTTCATTAAAGTCCCTCATATCTTGTCATGCTTTGTCATCATGGTTCCTCAAGACATCTGTTTTTTCATCCTGGTTCCTCAACAGTTTTGCTCATTATAGTTTCTCATCTTTAAAGATTTCTTGTTTTTCTTCATTAAAGTCCCTCATATCTTGTCATGGATTATCATCATGGTTCCTCAAAACATCTGGTTTTTCATCCTGGTTCCTCAACAGTTTTGCTCATTATAGTTTCTCATCTTTATAGATTTCTTGTTTTTCTTCATTAAAGTCCCTCATATCTTGTCATGCTTTGTCATCATGGTTCCTCAAGACATCTGTTTTTTCATCCTGGTTCCTCAACAGTTTTGCTCATTATAGTTTCTCATCTTTAAAGATTTCTTGTTTTTCTTCATTAAAGTCCCTCATATCTTGTCATGGATTATCATCATGGTTCCTCAAAACATCTGTTTTTTCATCCTGGTTCCTCAACAGTTTTGCTCATTATAGTTTCTCATCTTTATAGATTTCTTGTTTTTCTTCATTAAAGTCCCTCATATCTTGTCATGCTTTGTCATCATGGTTCCTCAAGACATCTGTTTTTTCATCCTGGTTCCTCAACAGTTTTGCTCATTATAGTTTCTCATCTTTAAAGATTTCTTGTTTTTCTTCATTAAAGTCCCTCATATCTTGTCATGCTTTGTCATCATGGTTCCTCAAGACATCTGGTTTTTCATCCTGGTTCCTCAACAGTTTTGCTCATTATAGTTTCTCATCTTTATAGTTTTCTTGTTTTTCTTCATTAAAGTCCCTCATATCTTGTCATGCTTTGTCATCATGGTTCCTCAAGACATCTGTTTTTTCATCCTGGTTCCTCAACAGTTTTGCTCATTATAGTTTCTCATCTTTATAGTTTTCTTGTTTTTCTTCATTAAAGTCCCTCATATCTTGTCATGCTTTGTCATCATGGTTCCTCAAGACATCTGTTTTTTCATCCTGGTTCCTCAACAGTTTTGCTCATTATAGTTTCTCATCTTTATAGATTTCTTGTTTTTCTTCATTAAAGTCCCTCATATCTTGTCATGCTTTGTCATCATGGTTCCTCAAAACATCTGGTTTTTCATCCTGGTTCCTCAACAGTTTTGCTCATTATAGTTTCTCATCTTTAAAGATTTCTTGTTTTTCTTCATTAAAGTCCCTCATATCTTGTCATGCTTTGTCATCATGGTTCCTCAAAACATCTGGTTTTTCATCCTGGTTCCTCAACAGTTTTGCTCATTATAGTTTCTCATCTTTATAGATTTCTTGTTTTTCTTCATTAAAGTCCCTCATATCTTGTCATGCTTTGTCATCATGGTTCCTCAAAACATCTGGTTTTTCATCCTGGTTCCTCAACAGTTTTGCTCATTATAGTTTCTCATCTTTATAGATTTCTTGTTTTTCTTCATTAAAGTCCCTCATATCTTGTCACGCTTTGTCATCATGGTTCCTCAAAACATCTGGTTTTTCATCCTGGTTCCTCAACAGTTTTGCTCATTATAGTTTCTCATCTTTATAGATTTCTTGTTTTTCTTCATTAAAGTCCCTCATATCTTGTCATGCTTTGTCATCATGGTTCCTCAAGACATCTGGTTTTTCATCCTGGTTCCTCAACAGTTTTGCTCATTATAGTTTCTCATCTTTATAGATTTCTTGTTTTTCTTCATTAAAGTCCCTCATATCTTGTCATGCTTTGTCATCATGGTTCCTCAAAACATCTGGTTTTTCATCCTGGTTCCTCAACAGTTTTGCTCATTATAGTTTCTCATCTTTAAAGATTTCTTGTTTTTCTTCATTAAAGTCCCTCATATCTTGTCATGCTTTGTCATCATGGTTCCTCAAAACATCTGGTTTTTCATCCTGGTTCCTCAACAGTTTTGCTCATTATAGTTTCTCATCTTTATAGATTTCTTGTCTTTCTTCATTAAAGTCCCTCATATCTTGTCATGCTTTGTCATCATGGTTCCTCAAAACATCTGGTTTTTCATCCTGGTTCCTCAACAGTTTTGCTCATTATAGTTTCTCATCTTTAAAGATTTCTTGTTTTTCTTCATTAAAGTCCCTCATATCTTGTCATGCTTTGTCATCATGGTTCCTCAAGACATCTGGTTTTTCATCCTGGTTCCTCAACAGTTTTGCTCATTATAGTTTCTCATCTTTATAGTTTTCTTGTTTTTCTTCATTAAAGTCCCTCATATCTTGTCATGCTTTGTCATCATGGTTCCTCAAAACATCTGGTTTTTCATCCTGGTTCCTCAACAGTTTTGCTCATTATAGTTTCTCATCTTTATAGTTTTCTTGTTTTTCTTCATTAAAGTCCCTCATATCTTGTCATGCTTTATCATCATGGTTCCTCAAAACATCTGGTTTTTCATCCTGGTTCTTCAACAGCTTTGCTCATTATAGTTTCTCATCTTTATAGATTTCTTGTTTTTCTTCATTAAAGTCCCTCATATCTTGTCATGCTTTGTCATCATGGTTCCTCAAAACATCTGTTTTTTCATCCTGGTTCCTCAACAGTTTTGCTCATTATAGTTTCTCATCTTTATAGATTTCTTGTTTTTCTTCATTAAAGTCCCTCATATCTTGTCATGCTTTATCATCATGGTCCCTCAAAACATCTGGTTTTTCATCCTGGTTCCTCAACAGTTTTGCTCATTATAGTTTCTCATCTTTAAAGATTTCTTGTTTTTCTTCATTAAAGTCCCTCATATCTTGTCACGCTTTGTCATCATGGTCCCTCAAGACATCTGTTTTTTCATCCTGGTTCCTCAACAGTTTTGCTCATTATAGTTTCTCATCTTTAAAGATTTCTTGTTTTTCTTCATTAAAGTCCCTCATATCTTGTCATGCTTTGTCATCATGGTTCCTCAAGACATCTGTTTTTTCATCCTGGTTCCTCAACAGTTTTGCTCATTATAGTTTCTCATCTTTATAGATTTCTTGTTTTTCTTCATTAAAGTCCCTCATATCTTGTCATGCTTTGTCATCATGGTTCCTCAAGACATCTGTTTTTTCATCCTGGTTCCTCAACAGTTTTGCTCATTATAGTTTCTCATCTTTAAAGATTTCTTGTTTTTCTTCATTAAAGTCCCTCATATCTTGTCATGGATTATCATCATGGTTCCTCAAAACATCTGGTTTTTCATCCTGGTTCCTCAACAGTTTTGCTCATTATAGTTTCTCATCTTTATAGATTTCTTGTTTTTCTTCATTAAAGTCCCTCATATCTTGTCATGCTTTGTCATCATGGTTCCTCAAGACATCTGTTTTTTCATCCTGGTTCCTCAACAGTTTTGCTCATTATAGTTTCTCATCTTTAAAGATTTCTTGTTTTTCTTCATTAAAGTCCCTCATATCTTGTCATGGATTATCATCATGGTTCCTCAAAACATCTGTTTTTTCATCCTGGTTCCTCAACAGTTTTGCTCATTATAGTTTCTCATCTTTATAGATTTCTTGTTTTTCTTCATTAAAGTCCCTCATATCTTGTCATGCTTTGTCATCATGGTTCCTCAAGACATCTGTTTTTTCATCCTGGTTCCTCAACAGTTTTGCTCATTATAGTTTCTCATCTTTAAAGATTTCTTGTTTTTCTTCATTAAAGTCCCTCATATCTTGTCATGCTTTGTCATCATGGTTCCTCAAGACATCTGGTTTTTCATCCTGGTTCCTCAACAGTTTTGCTCATTATAGTTTCTCATCTTTATAGTTTTCTTGTTTTTCTTCATTAAAGTCCCTCATATCTTGTCATGCTTTGTCATCATGGTTCCTCAAGACATCTGTTTTTTCATCCTGGTTCCTCAACAGTTTTGCTCATTATAGTTTCTCATCTTTATAGTTTTCTTGTTTTTCTTCATTAAAGTCCCTCATATCTTGTCATGCTTTGTCATCATGGTTCCTCAAGACATCTGTTTTTTCATCCTGGTTCCTCAACAGTTTTGCTCATTATAGTTTCTCATCTTTATAGATTTCTTGTTTTTCTTCATTAAAGTCCCTCATATCTTGTCATGCTTTGTCATCATGGTTCCTCAAAACATCTGGTTTTTCATCCTGGTTCCTCAACAGTTTTGCTCATTATAGTTTCTCATCTTTAAAGATTTCTTGTTTTTCTTCATTAAAGTCCCTCATATCTTGTCATGCTTTGTCATCATGGTTCCTCAAAACATCTGGTTTTTCATCCTGGTTCCTCAACAGTTTTGCTCATTATAGTTTCTCATCTTTATAGATTTCTTGTTTTTCTTCATTAAAGTCCCTCATATCTTGTCATGCTTTGTCATCATGGTTCCTCAAAACATCTGGTTTTTCATCCTGGTTCCTCAACAGTTTTGCTCATTATAGTTTCTCATCTTTATAGATTTCTTGTTTTTCTTCATTAAAGTCCCTCATATCTTGTCACGCTTTGTCATCATGGTTCCTCAAAACATCTGGTTTTTCATCCTGGTTCCTCAACAGTTTTGCTCATTATAGTTTCTCATCTTTAAAGATTTCTTGTTTTTCTTCATTAAAGTCCCTCATATCTTGTCATGCTTTGTCATCATGGTTCCTCAAAACATCTGGTTTTTCATCCTGGTTCCTCAACAGTTTTGCTCATTATAGTTTCTCATCTTTAAAGATTTCTTGTTTTTCTTCATTAAAGTCCCTCATATCTTGTCATGCTTTGTCATCATGGTTCCTCAAAACATCTGGTTTTTCATCCTGGTTCCTCAACAGTTTTGCTCATTATAGTTTCTCATCTTTAAAGATTTCTTGTTTTTCTTCATTAAAGTCCCTCATATCTTGTCATGCTTTGTCATCATGGTTCCTCAAAACATCTGGTTTTTCATCCTGGTTCCTCAACAGTTTTGCTCATTATAGTTTCTCATCTTTATAGATTTCTTGTCTTTCTTCATTAAAGTCCCTCATATCTTGTCATGCTTTGTCATCATGGTTCCTCAAAACATCTGGTTTTTCATCCTGGTTCCTCAACAGTTTTGCTCATTATAGTTTCTCATCTTTAAAGATTTCTTGTTTTTCTTCATTAAAGTCCCTCATATCTTGTCATGCTTTGTCATCATGGTTCCTCAAGACATCTGGTTTTTCATCCTGGTTCCTCAACAGTTTTGCTCATTATAGTTTCTCATCTTTATAGATTTCTTGTTTTTCTTCATTAAAGTCCCTCATATCTTGTCATGCTTTGTCATCATGGTTCCTCAAGACATCTGGTTTTTCATCCTGGTTCTTCAACAGCTTTGCTCATTATAGTTTCTCATCTTTATAGATTTCTTGTTTTTCTTCATTAAAGTCCCTCATATCTTGTCATGCTTTGTCATCATGGTTCCTCAAAACATCTGGTTTTTCATTCTGGTTCCTCAACAGTTTTGCTCATTATAGTTTCTCATCTTTAAAGATTTCTTGTTTTTCTTCATTAAAGTCCCTCATATCTTGTCATGCTTTGTCATCATGGTTCCTCAAAACATCTGGTTTTTCATCCTGGTTCCTCAACAGTTTTGCTCATTATAGTTTCTCATCTTTATAGATTTCTTGTTTTTCTTCATTAAAGTCCCTCATATCTTGTCATGCTTTGTCATCATGGTTCCTCAAAACATCTGGTTTTTCATCCTGGTTCCTCAACAGTTTTGCTCATTATAGTTTCTCATCTTTATAGTTTTCTTGTTTTTCTTCATTAAAGTCCCTCATATCTTGTCATGCTTTGTCATCATGGTTCCTCAAAACATCTGGTTTTTCATCCTGGTTCCTCAACAGTTTTGCTCATTATAGTTTCTCATCTTTATAGTTTTCTTGTTTTTCTTCATTAAAGTCCCTCATATCTTGTCACGCTTTGTCATCATGGTTCCTCAAAACATCTGGTTTTTCATCCTGGTTCCTCAACAGTTTTGCTCATTATAGTTTCTCATCTTTAAAGATTTCTTGTTTTTCTTCATTAAAGTCCCTCATATCTTGTCATGCTTTGTCATCATGGTTCCTCAAAACATCTGGTTTTTCATCCTGGTTCCTCAACAGTTTTGCTCATTATAGTTTCTCATCTTTAAAGATTTCTTGTTTTTCTTCATTAAAGTCCCTCATATCTTGTCATGCTTTGTCATCATGGTTCCTCAAAACATCTGGTTTTTCATCCTGGTTCCTCAACAGTTTTGCTCATTATAGTTTCTCATCTTTATAGATTTCTTGTCTTTCTTCATTAAAGTCCCTCATATCTTGTCATGCTTTGTCATCATGGTTCCTCAAAACATCTGGTTTTTCATCCTGGTTCCTCAACAGTTTTGCTCATTATAGTTTCTCATCTTTAAAGATTTCTTGTTTTTCTTCATTAAAGTCCCTCATATCTTGTCATGCTTTGTCATCATGGTTCCTCAAAACATCTGGTTTTTCATCCTGGTTCCTCAACAGTTTTGCTCATTATAGTTTCTCATCTTTATAGTTTTCTTGTTTTTCTTCATTAAAGTCCCTCATATCTTGTCATGCTTTGTCATCATGGTTCCTCAAGACATCTGGTTTTTCATCCTGGTTCCTCAACAGTTTTGCTCATTATAGTTTCTCATCTTTATAGTTTTCTTGTTTTTCTTCATTAAAGTCCCTCATATCTTGTCATGCTTTGTCATCATGGTTCCTCAAGACATCTGGTTTTTCATCCTGGTTCCTCAACAGTTTTGCTCATTATAGTTTCTCATCTTTATAGTTTTCTTGTTTTTCTTCATTAAAGTCCCTCATATCTTGTCATGCTTTGTCATCATGGTTCCTCAAGACATCTGGTTTTTCATCCTGGTTCCTCAACAGTTTTGCTCATTATAGTTTCTCATCTTTATAGTTTTCTTGTTTTTCTTCATTAAAGTCCCTCATATCTTGTCATGCTTTGTCATCATGGTTCCTCAAAACATCTGGTTTTTCATCCTGGTTCCTCAACAGTTTTGCTCATTATAGTTTCTCATCTTTATAGTTTTCTTGTTTTTCTTCATTAAAGTCCCTCATATCTTGTCATGCTTTATCATCATGGTTCCTCAAAACATCTGGTTTTTCATCCTGGTTCTTCAACAGCTTTGCTCATTATAGTTTCTCATCTTTATAGATTTCTTGTTTTTCTTCATTAAAGTCCCTCATATCTTGTCATGCTTTATCATCATGGTCCCTCAAAACATCTGGTTTTTCATCCTGGTTCCTCAACAGTTTTGCTCATTATAGTTTCTCATCTTTAAAGATTTCTTGTTTTTCTTCATTAAAGTCCCTCATATCTTGTCACGCTTTGTCATCATGGTCCCTCAAGACATCTGTTTTTTCATCCTGGTTCTTCAACAGCTTTGCTCATTATAGTTTCTCATCTTTATAGATTTCTTGTTTTTCTTCATTAAAGTCCCTCATATCTTGTCATGCTTTGTCATCATGGTCCCTCAAGACATCTGTTTTTTCATCCTGGTTCCTCAACAGTTTTGCTCATTATAGTTTCTCATCTTTAAAGATTTCTTGTTTTTCTTCATTAAAGTCCCTCATATCTTGTCACGCTTTGTCATCATGGTCCCTCAAGACATCTGTTTTTTCATCCTGGTTCTTCAACAGCTTTGCGCATTATAGTTTCTTTAGTGTTTTTCTTCATCACAGTCTCTCATGTCTAATCATGGACACAGACTCTTAAAACCAGATTACAGATGTTCCCGGTTAATAGTCCACCTGTGGCCTTCTGGGAAACCACTTTGACCTTGTCTTTGTTTTTTTTCTGCTCTGGACCTAGCAAATGTTGGTTTTATCATCTTTACATCTGTTGTCTCTTCATGTTTTTCACCAGTTAAATTACAATCACTTGTGTTATTTGAGTGCAGGTTCTCCTCAAAATGGTTCTTCATGGTTCCTCATTGAAAATTGTAGTTCATTATCATGGTTTCTCATCGTAGTTCCTCTTATCATGGTTTATGGATATGATTTCTCAACTTTTTGTCTCACTATCTTGTATTGGTATCCTCTCATATCATGGTTTCTCAAGATAAAAAATCTAAACTGAACAGTTCATTTGCTGATGTTTATATGATCAAAAAGTGATGAGATTCTGATGCTTGTAATGTAAATCAATGAGATCTTTATAGCAGTACTGCAGATAGAAAGACAAATGAACCACGATGAAGGTGGACGTTTGTTGAGTTATACTAAAATGTCTTTTTAACTGCTAAAAAAAATGAAAAAGAAAAAAAAACACAAGAAGACTTTGGGATCTTGGAGCTGGGTCTTAATGGTGTGGCGGTGAAAATCCTCATGGATTATCATCATGTTTCCTCAACAGTTTTCCATTTTATAGTTTCTCTTCTTCATAGTTTTCTCAATTCTGTCTATTCTTCTTCAGAGTTCCTCATATCTAGTCATTGATTCAACATTATTGATTATGATTGTGTTTCTTCAAGACATCTCCTCCTATTTTTTCATCCTGGTTTCTCAACAGTTTTACTCTTAATAGTTTTCTTCATAGTTTTCTAATTTCTTGTTCTTCAAAGTTCCTCATTTATCTTGTCATGGTTTCCCATCGTGGATTGTAATTATGGTTTCTCATGGTTTCCTTCCTGGTTTCTCAACAGTTTTCCTCTACAAAGTTCCTCATCGTCACACCTTTTTAATTTCTCGTTCTTCATCAAGTTTCCTCATATTTTGGATTATCTCTTCATGGTTTATCATCATGGTTCCTCAAGATTTGCATCCTGGTTCCTCGACAGTTTTCCATTTTATAGTTTCTCTTCTACATAGTCTTTTCAATTCTGGCTACTCTTCTTCAAAGTTCCTCATATCTTGCCATTGATTCACATCATGGCTTATCATTGTGTTTTCACAAGACATCTCCTCCTGGTCTTCATACTTTTCTCAATTCTGGCCATTCCTCTTCAAAGTTCTCGTCATTCATTCACATTACGGATTATCAGTGTGTTTCTTCAAGACATCATCTGGTTTTCCATCCTGGTTTCTCAACTGTTTCTTTTATTAGTTTCTAATCTTCATAGATTTCTCATTTCTTGTTCTTCAGAGTTCCTCATTTATCTTGTCATTGTTTTTTTTTTATTGTAATTATGGTTCCTCAGGGTGTCCATCCTGGTTCCTCAACAGTTTACTTCTACATAGTTTCTCATCTTTACACTTTTCTCGTTCTTCATCAAATTTCCTCATAATTTGGATTATTGTTGTGGTTTTCTTGTTTCTTGTTTCTCAAAGTTCCTCATATCTCATCATGGTTTCACATTATGGATTATCATTGTGTTTTCACAAGACTCCTCTCCTGGTTTTCCCCTTAATAGTTTCTCATCTTCATACTTTTCTTGTTCTTCAAAGTTCCTCATTTATCTTGGTGATGGTTTCTCATCCTGGATTATCATGATGGTTCCTCAAGGTTTGCATCCTGGTTCCTCAGTTTTCCACTTTATGGTTTCTCATCTTCATATTTTTTTCTTTTCTCATTCTTCAAAGTTCCTCATATATCTTGTCTTAGTTTCTCGTCATGGATTATCATCATGGTTCCTCAAGACATCTGGGTTTTCATCCTGGTTTCTCAACAGTTTTCTTCTTAGTTTCTAATATTTATAGATTTCTTCTATCTTATTCTTCAAAGTTCCTCATGTCTCATCATGGTTTCACATCATGGATTATTATCGTGTTTTCTCAGGATATCTCCTGGTTTTTCATCCTGGTTCCTCAAGAGTTTTCCTCTTAATAGTTTGTTATCTTCATACTTATTTCTTGCTCTTCAAAATTTCTCATTTATTTTGTCATGGATTATCATTATGGTTCCTCAGGGTTTCCATCCTGGTTCCTCAACAGTTTTTTTTCATAGTTTCCCTAGTTCATATTTTTTCTTTTCTTCATCAAAGTTTCTCATATCTCGTCATGCTTTCTCATCATGGCTTCACGGTTCAAGACATCTCCTCCTGGTTTTTCATCCTGGTTGGGTTTCATCCTGGACAGTTTTACTCTTCTTAGATCTCGCTATTTTTGTCGTATTTTTGTTTGTTTCTCGTGCTTCCTCATATCTAGGCATGGTTTCTCATTTTGGTTCCTCAGGCCATCTCCTTTTGTTTTTTCAACCTAGTTCCTTATCTGTTTTCCTCTTCATAGTTTCTCATCTTCATAATTTTCTTGTTCTTCATTAAAGTTCCTCATATCTTGTATCTTCACATCATATCTTCATGGATTACTGTCATGATTCCTCAAGACATCTCCTACTGATTTGTCATCCTGGTTCTTCAACAGTTTCCCTCTTCATAGCTTTCTTATTTCTTGTTTTTCAAAGCTCCTGATATCTTGCCATGATTCCACAAGATTTCTATCCTGGTTCCTCAACAGATGTCCTCTTCATTGTTTTCCATCTTCACACTTTTTTCCATTTCTCGTTTTTCTTATCAAAGTTCCCCATATCTTGTCATGGTTTCTCATTGTGGATTATTATCATGGTTCCTCAAGACATCTGGATTTTCCTCTTCACAGTTTCACATCTTTGTAGTTTTTGTTCTCGTTCTTCAAAGTTTCTCATGTCTTGTCATGGTTTCTCATAATTGATTATCATAATGGGTCCTTGAGAAATCTCCTCCTGGTTTTTCATCCTGGTTCCACAAGAGTTTTCCTCTTCATAGTTTCTCTACTTCATATTTTTCTTTTTCTTCTTCATCAAAGTTCCTCATGTCTAGGCATTGTTTCTCGTTTTAGTTCCTCAAGACATCTCCAGCCTTCAACCTGGTTCCTTACCTGTTTTCCTCTTCATAGTTTCTCACCTTCATAATTTTCTTATTCTTCATCAGAGCAACTCATGTCTTGTCAAGATTTCTCATTGTGGATTATCACCATGGTTCAAGACGTCTCCTTCTGTTTTTTCAACCTGGTTCCTCATCTGTTTTTCTCTTAATAGTTTCTCATTAATTTTCTTGTCCTTCATCAAAGCTCCACATATATCGCGTTATGGTTTCTTATCATAGTTCAAAACATCTCCTCCTATTGTTTCATCCCTCAGCTGTTTTCATTTGCATAATTTCTCATCTTCATAATTTTCTTGTTCTTGAGAGCTGCTCATATCTTGTCATGTTTTCTCATCAAGGTTCCTCAAGACATCTAGTTTTTCATCCTGGTTCCTCAACTGTCTTTCTCTTAATAGTTTCTTGGTTCCTCACCTGTTGCCCTCTTCAAAGTTTCTCACCTTCATAATTTTCTTATTCTTTATCAGAGCGTCCCTTTAAGATTTCTCATTGTGGATTATCACCATGGTTCAAGACGTCTCCTTCTGTTTTTTCAACCTGGTTCCTAATCTATTTTTCTCTTCATAGTTTCTCATTATTAGAAAATTATGAAGGTGAGAAATTATGAAAAAGGAAAACAGGTGAGGAACCAGGTTGAAGGCTAGAGACGTCTTGAGGAACCAGGATGAAATACCAGGAGATGTCTTAAGGAACCATGGTGATAATTCATGATAAGAAACCATGATGAGATATATGAGGAGCTTTGATGAAGGACAGGAAAATTATGAAGATTCATCAGAGCACCTCATGTCTCGTCAAGATTTCTCATTGTGGATTATCACCATGGTTCAAGACATCTCCTTCTGGTTTTTCAACCTGGTTCCTCATCTCTTTTTCTCTTCATTGTTTCTCATATTTTTCTTGTCCTTCATCAAAGCTCCTCATATATCTCGTCACGGTTTCTCATCATGGATTATCAAGACATCTGGATTTTCAACAGTTTTCCTCTTCACAGTTTCACATCTTTGTAGTTTTTGTTCTTGTTGTTCAAAGTTTCTCATATCTTGTCATGGTTTCTCATAATTATCATAATGGGGCCTTGAGAAATCTCCTCCTGGTTTTTCATCCTGGTTCCCCAAGAGTTTTCCTCTTCATAGTTTCTCTACTTCATATTTTTCTTTTTCTTCTTCATCAAAGTTCCTCATGTCTAGGCATTGTTTCTCATTTTAGTTCCTCAAGACATCTCCAGCCTTCAACCTGGTTCCTTACCTGTTTTCCTCTTCATAGTTTCTCACCTTCATAATTTTCTTATTCTTCATCAGAGCACCTCATGTCTTGTCAAGATTTCTCATTGTGGATTATCACCATGGTTCAAGACGTCTCCTTCTGTTTTTTCAACCTGGTTCCTCATCTGTTTTTCTCTTCATAGTTTCTCATAATTAGAAAATTATGAAGGTGAGAAATTATGAAAAAGGAAAACAGGTGAGGAACCAGGTTGAAGGCTAGAGACGTCTTGAGGAACCAGGATGAAATACCAGGAGATGTCTTAAGGAACCATGGTGATGATTCATGATAAGAAACCATGATGAGATATATGAGGAGCTTTGATGAAGGACAAGAAAATTATGAAGATTCATCAGAGCACCTCACGTCTCGTCAAGATTTCTCATTGTGGATTATCACCATGGTTCAAGACGTCTCCTTCTGGTTTTTCAACCTGGTTCCTCATCTCTTTTTCTCTTCATTGTTTCTCATATTTTTCTTGTCCTTCATCAAAGCTCCTCATATATCTCGTCACGGTTTCTCATCATGGATTATTATCATGGTTCCTCAAGACATCTGGATTTTCAACAGTTTTCCTCTCCACAGTTTCACATCTTTGTAGTTTTTGTTCTTGTTCTTCAAAGTTTCTCATGTCTTGTCATGGTTTCTCATAATTGATTATCATAATGGGTCCTTGAGAAATCTCCTCCTGGTTTTTCATCCTGGTTCCACAAGAGTTTTCCTCTTCATAGTTTCTCTACTTCATATTTTTCTTTTTCTTCTTCATCAAAGTTCCTCATGTCTAGGCACTGTTTCTCATTTTAGTTCCTCAAGACATCTCCAGCCTTCAACCTGGTTCCTTACCTGTTTTCCTCTTCATAGTTTCTCACCTTCATAATTTTCTTCTTCTTCATCAGAGCGCCTCATGTCTTGTCAAGATTCCTCATTGTGGATTATCACCATGGTTCAAAACGTCTCCTTCTGGTTTTTCAACATGGTTCCTCATCTGTTTTTCTCTTCATAATTTTCTTGTCCTTCATCAAAGCTCCACATATATCTTGTCATGGTTTCTTATCATGGTTCAAGACATCTCCTCCTGGTGTTTCATCCCTCAGCTGTTTTCATTTGCATAATTTCTCATCTCCATAATTTTCTTGTTTCTTGTTCTTGAGAGCTGCTCATATCTCGTCATGTTTTCTCATCATGTATTATCCTCAAGACATCTGGTTTTTCATCCTGGTTCCTCAACAGTTTTCCTATTCATAGATTCCTCATCTTTGTAGTTTTCTTGTTTCTCTTCATAAAATTCCCTCATATCTCATCATGGTTTCTCATCAAGGTTCCTTAAGACATCTAGTTTTTCATCCTGGTTCCTTAAGTTTTCCTCTTCATAGTTTCTTATCTTCAAGGTTTTCTCATTCTTTATCAGTGTTGTTCTTTCTGCAACATCTAACACCACAAAGAACAACCTGATAACTTGGATGGTGCTCCAACCTTTTGGAGATTTTCTTCTCTTTCCCCTACCGAGAAAAACTTAACATTTCTGCGTCTTGCTTAACCCATCAATTTTCTTTTATCTTTCTGGAGAAACACTCCTCATACGAATGTTCAAACACACGACTGACGTTCTCGCTTAAATAACAGAGTCAACCAAAGCGAACATGTTTCTTCTGGATCAATACCTGCTTCTGAGTAATGGACCTTCTGAGAACTAATTCCATTGTGGCTTGCCGATGCAAGCTGCGTGTTTTTTAGCCGACCTTTCTCTCTCTCCTTCGCCTGCGTTGAGGTCGTATAATAAAGCCCGGTCTCTTAAGCTTCCTCTCAGAGGTTTGGGCATGTAACTCCTTTATTAGATTATATAGCGTGTCTTTTGAAAGAGGGAGATTTATACCTTTCATTATTGGAAGAAAGCATTTAATCAATAATTGTTGGGCGGGATTTATGATGCCGCAGTTGGTTTAAAATCCACAGAGTGATGTTATTTGTGGTGACAGGGCCTGCCATTTGGACGCCGTCCCACTTGAGGATGGAGAGGGGCTATCCGTGAAGTGCTTTCCACGCCCAGTGTTGGTGTAAGCTGTTTTTAGTGTGTTTTTTGGCCTGTGTTTTTGCGGTTTGCATTTTTAAAACCATGTTTAAGCATGAGAGTTTGTTTTTGAATATTTGTAGGTGCTTTTAAGGGATCCTGATTGTTGCCCCCACACCTTTAGTTGCTTGTATTGGAAAAAAAATTGGAGAAACATGTAAACAACACAGAATATTTATTTATTTATTTATTTATTTATACATTTTAATTGTTTGCAAAACAGTTACGAATACAAGTATGGCTTGGGTTTTATTTTAGTATTTGGTTATTTTGTAATGAATTTAAGCAATTATTTTCTAATATTTGCACAAAATACACAAGTATAAATCCATGTTTTAATTTATAATTAAATTACTTTATAAATCATTTGTAGTTATTTGCTTAGTGAGCATAAATCTGACTTATTTAATTTTTAATTTTAATAATTATTTTTAATTGCACAAAATAAGCATTGTAATTTTTTGTAATGTTTTATTAGTAATTAAATTACAATATTCAACTATAAAACTATTTTAGAAAGTTATATTAATCATTTTCATTATTTGCAAACTGCACAAGTGTAAATTCGACTTATAATTAAGTTTTTTTTTGTTTTGTTAAATTTTTGATTATTTGCACAATGTACAAGTATATATTTGACTTATTTTATAATTTGTACATCATTTTTTAGTATCAGTTATTTTATTCTATTTTATAATGTAATTTAATCATTTGCACACAACATAAGCATAAAACGAATTATTATAATTTAGTATTGTTTTATTTAATTTTATTCTACAAGTACAAGTCTGACTTATGTAAGAGTTTTATGAATTATTTTTATTTGCGCAAAATTCACAAATATTAAACTCTTGCTTTATAACATTTTATAAATTTTTAATTATTTGCTTTGTTTAAAAATGTTATATATTTTTAGTTTTAATGTATTTTTAATCTTATTAATCATTATTAATTGAACAAAATATACAAATATAAAATTGGCATTTTATTTTTTAATTTTTCATTATTTTTATGTTGTTCTTTTTAATTTATTTGCATAAAAATTAGAATAGAAAAAGTATAAGGTAGAATCTAAACTATTTTAACCATTTTTTTTAAAGCGAGTAACTGAAAATACTTTTTTGTGTTGTGTATTTTTGACACTACAAACGTCACTAAAACATTTCAGACTTTTCTTATATAACATGAAAAAAAAAATCAACAACTTAAGACTCCACAACCTTTGACATCCTCTGAATCACAGGCTGTTTTAATGCCAGCAAATGCGTCTGAAAGCTGAAAATGGCTTTGCAGAATCAAACATTGAAGATCAGCTCCTCGTCTCCAGAGTTTACAGTCCAGCGGACAGAACTGAGCCCAGCTCCTCCATGTTCATGTCCGTGGGCGTCTTCACAAACAGTGATTGCTTCAGAGTGATTGTGTTTCCCCTCTGGTTTTATTTGCTGTGCCCCGAGCGCTCGTCACGCGCGGCCGCCGTTTCCCCCCTCGGCGCTTCAGTCCGTCTTTCGATTTGATTAATTTTTCAGCAATTTTCGCTCTGTGTACTGCGCTATCTGCCACCATGCTTGGCTAAACTGCTTGGACACTTTCCTACTCTGGTCAACAGTCTGTTTCCTCTGGAGAGGCTGAGGGAAAAAACACAAATCAGAATAAGAGGCTTAGAGCTCGTGGGAATTGTGGTTCAGCTCGGTGAGAGTCAGGAACTGATTTCTTGACGTGTTTTCAGCCTCTAGGGGAAGAGCCTCTGGGCTTCGTGCTTCACACTCGCTGTCGTCGCTCTGGGCTCGACAAGCCACTCGTACTTTCCTGATCTCTGTCAAGCTGTTTCGTATGCCACAGTGATTAGAGTACAGTTTGTTGGTTTTGGATGTGCTGCCTGACTGATACTGATCACGCCTACAGTGAAAATACTACTACTACTGTCATTTCTATTGATACACCAGTGGGAAATGTAGGTGAAATGTAAGCTATTAAATCTTTAATTTAGGACCGGGTGAGTGATTGCATCGTTCATTCAGTCTGATTTGTTCAAAAATGCAGATTTGTTGAGGGTAGAAACTGATCTTTTATGGGTGAGTCATTGAATCATTCATTCAATTTTATTAGTTTAAAAACGAAGATTCAGGGTAGAAACTAATCTTTTATGGGTGAGTCATTGAATCATTCATTCAATTTAATTAGTTTAAAAAGGCAGATTCAGGGTAGAAACTAATCTTTTATGGGTGAGTCATTGAATCATTCATTCAATTTAATTAGTTTAAAAAGGCAGATTCAGGGTAGAAACTAATCTTTTATGGGTGAGTCATTGAATCATTCATTCAATTTAATTAGTTAAAAATGCAGATTCAGGGTAGAAACAGATCTTTTATGGGTGAGTCACAATCATTCATTCAATTTAATTAGTTTAAAAACGCAGATTTTTTTGAGGGTAGAAACAAATCTCTTATGGGTGAGTCATTGAATCATTCATTCATTTTAATTAGTTTAAAAACGCAGATTCAGGGTAGAAACTAATCTTTTATGGGTGAGTCATTGAATCATTCATTCAATTTAATTAGTTAAAAATGCAGATTCAGGGTAGAAACAGATCTTTTATGGGTGAGTCACAATCATTCATTCATTTTAATTAGTTTAAAAACGCAGATTTTTTTGAGGGTAGAAACAAATCTCTTATGGGTGAGTCATTGAATCATTCATTCATTTTAATTAGTTTAAAAACGCAGATTCAGGGTAGAAACTAATCTTTTATGGGTGAGTCATTGAATCATTCATTCAATTTAATTAGTTAAAAATGCAGATTCAGGGTAGAAACAGATCTTTTATGGGTGAGTCACAATCATTCATTCAATTTAATTAGTTTAAAAACGCAGATTTTTTGAGGGTAGAAACAAATCTCTTATGGGTGAGTCATTGAATCATTCATTCATTTTAATTAGTTTAAAAACACAGATTCAGGGTAGAAACTAATCTTTTATGGGTGAGTCATTGAATCATTCATTCAATTTAATTAGTTTAAAAACGCAGATTCAGGGTAGAAACAGATCTTTTATGGGTGAGTCACAATCATTCATTCATTTTAATTAGTTTAAAAACGCAGATTTTTTTGAGGGTAGAAACAAATCTTTTATGGGTGAGTCATTGAATCATTCATTCATTTTAATTAGTTTAAAAACGCAGATTCAGGGTAGAAACTAATCTTTTATGGGTGAGTCATTGAATCATTCATTCAATTTAATTAGTTAAAAATGCAGATTCAGGGTAGAAACAGATCTTTTATGGGTGAGTCACAATCATTCATTCATTTTAATTAGTTTAAAAACGCAGATTTTTTTGAGGGTAGAAACAAATCTCTTATGGGTGAGTCATTGAATCATTCATTCAATTTAATTAGTTTAAAAACGCAGATTCAGGGTAGAAACTAATCTTTTATGGGTGAGTCATTGAATCATTCATTCAATTTAATTAGTTTATAAACGCAGATTCAGGGTAGAAACAAATCTCTTATGGGTGAGTCATTGAATCATTCATTCATTTTAATTAGTTTAAAAACGCAGATTCAGGGTAGAAACTAATCTTTTATGGGTGAGTCATTGAATCATTCATTCAATTTAATTAGTTAAAAATGCAGATTCAGGGTAGAAACAGATCTTTTATGGGTGAGTCACAATCATTCATTCATTTTAATTAGTTTAAAAACGCAGATTTTTTTGAGGGTAGAAACAAATCTCTTATGGGTGAGTCATTGAATCATTCATTCAATTTAATTAGTTTAAAAACGCAGATTCAGGGTAGAAACTAATCTTTTATGGGTGAGTCATTGAATCATTCATTCAATTTAATTAGTTTATAAACGCAGATTCAGGGTAGAAACTAATCTTTTATGGGTGAGTCATTGAATCATTCATTCAATTTAATTAGTTTAAAAATGCAGATTCAGGGTAGAAACTAATCTTTTATGGGTGAGTCATTGAATCATTCATTCAATTTAATTAGTTTAAAAACGCAGATTCAGGGTAGAAACTAATCTTTTATGGGTGAGTCATTGAATCATTCATTCAATCCGATTAGTTTATAAACGCAGATTCAGGGTAGAAACTAATCTTTTATGGGTGAGTCATTGAATCATTCATTCAATTTTATTAGTTTAAAAACGCAGATTCAGGGTAGAAACTAATCTTTTATGGGTGAGTCATTGAATCATTCATTCAATTTAATTAGTTTAAAAGCGCAGATTCAGGGTAGAAACTAATCTTTTATGGGTGAGTCATTGAATCATTCATTCAATTTAATTAGTTTATAAACGCAGATTCAGGGTAGAAACTAATCTTTTATGGGTGAGTCATTGAATCATTCATTCAATTTAATTAGTTTATAAACGCAGATTTGTTGAGGGTAGAAACAAATCTCTTATGGGTGAGTCATTGAATCATTCATTCAATTTAATTAGTTTATAAACGCAGATTCAGGGTAGAAACTAATCTTTTATGGGTGAGTCATTGAATCATTCATTCAATTTAATTAGTTTAAAAGCGCAGATTCAGGGTAGAAACTAATCTTTTATGGGTGAGTCATTGAATCATTCATTCAATTTAATTAGTTTATAAACGCAGATTCAGGGTAGAAACTAATCTTTTATGGGTGAGTCATTGAATCATTCATTCAATTTTATTAGTTTAAAAACGCAGATTCAGGGTAGAAACTAATCTTTTATGGGTGAGTCATTGAATCATTCATTCAATTTAATTAGTTTAAAAGCGCAGATTCAGGGTAGAAACTAATCTTTTATGGGTGAGTCATTGAATCATTCATTCAATTTAATTAGTTTAAAAGCGCAGATTCAGGGTAGAAACTAATCTTTTATGGGTGAGTCATTGAATCATTCATTCAATTTAATTAGTTTAAAAACGCAGATTCAGGGTAGAAACTAATCTTTTATGGGTGCGTCATTGAATCATTCATTCAATTTAATTAGTTTAAAAGCGCAGATTCAGGGTAGAAACTAATCTTTTATGGGTGAGTCATTGAATCATTCATTCAATTTAATTAGTTTAAAAACGCAGATTCAGGGTAGAAACTAATCTTTTATGGGTAAGTCATTGAATCATTCATTCAATTTAATTAGTTTAAAAACGCAGATTCAGGGTAGAAACTAATCTTTTATGGGTGAGTCATTGAATCATTCATTCAATTTAATTAGTTTAAAAACGCAGATTCAGGGTAGAAACTAATCTTTTATGGGTGAGTCATTGAATCATTCATTCAATTTAATTAGTTTAAAAACGCAGATTCAGGGTAGAAACTAATCTTTTATGGGTAAGTCATTGAATCATTCATTCAATTTAATTAGTTTAAAAACGCAGATTCAGGGTAGAAACTAATCTTTTATGGGTGAGTCATTGAATCATTCATTCAATTTAATTAGATTATAAACGCAGATTCAGGGTAGAAACAGATCTTTTATGGGTGAGTCATTGAATCATTCATTCAATCCGATTAGTTTAAAAACGCAGATTTGTTGAGGGTAGAAACAAATCTCTTATGGGTGAGTCATTGAATCATTCATTCAATTTAATTAGTTTATAAACGCAGATTCAGGGTAGAAACTAATCTTTTATGGGTGAGTCATTGAATCATTCATTCAATTTAATTAGTTCATAAACGCAGATTCAGGGTAGAAACTAATCTTTTATGGGTGAGTCATTGAATCATTCATTCAATTTAATTAGTTTATAAACGCAGATTCAGGGTAGAAACTAATCTTTTATGGGTGAGTCATTGAATCATTCATTCAATCCGATTAGTTTAAAAACGCAGATTTGTTGAGGGTAGAAACAAATCTCTTATGGGTGAGTCATTGAATCATTCATTCAATTTAATTAGTTTAAAAGCGCAGATTCAGGGTAGAAACTAATCTTTTATGGGTGAGTCATTGAATCATTCATTCAATTTAATTAGATTATAAACGCAGATTCAGGGTAGAAACAGATCTTTTATGGGTGAGTCATTGAATCATTCATTCAATCCGATTAGTTTAAAAACGCAGATTTGCTGAGGGTAGAAACAAATCTCTTATGGGTGAGTCATTGAATCATTCATTCAATTTAATTAGTTTATAAACGCAGATTCAGGGTAGAAACAAATCTCTTATGGGTGAGTCATTGAATCATTCATTCAATTTAATTAGTTTATAAACGCAGATTCAGGGTAGAAACTAATCTTTTATGGGTGAGTCATTGAATCATTCATTCAATTTAATTAGTTCATAAACGCAGATTCAGGGTAGAAACTAATCTTTTATGGGTGAGTCATTGAATCATTCATTCAATTTAATTAGTTTATAAACGCAGATTCAGGGTAGAAACTAATCTTTTATGGGTGAGTCATTGAATCATTCATTCAATCCGATTAGTTTAAAAACGCAGATTTGTTGAGGGTAGAAACAAATCTCTTATGGGTGAGTCATTGAATCATTCATTCAATTTAATTAGTTTATAAACGCAGATTCAGGGTAGAAACTAATCTTTTATGGGTGAGTCATTGAATCATTCATTCAATTTAATTAGTTTAAAAGCGCAGATTCAGGGTAGAAACTAATCTTTTATGGGTGAGTCATTGAATCATTCATTCAATTTAATTAGTTTAAAAACGCAGATTCAGGGTAGAAACTAATCTTTTATGGGTAAGTCATTGAATCATTCATTCAATTTAATTAGTTTAAAAACGCAGATTCAGGGTAGAAACTAATCTTTTATGGGTGAGTCATTGAATCATTCATTCAATTTAATTAGTTTAAAAGCGCAGATTCAGGGTAGAAACTAATCTTTTATGGGTGAGTCATTGAATCATTCATTCAATTTAATTAGTTTAAAAGCGCAGATTCAGGGTAGAAACTAATCTTTTATGGGTGAGTCATTGAATCATTCATTCAATTTTATTAGTTTAAAAACGCAGATTCAGGGTAGAAACTAATCTTTTATGGGTGAGTCATTGAATCATTCATTCAATTTAATTAGTTTAAAAGCGCAGATTCAGGGTAGAAACTAATCTTTTATGGGTGAGTCATTGAATCATTCATTCAATTTAATTAGTTTAAAAACGCAGATTCAGGGTAGAAACTAATCTTTTATGGGTGAGTCATTGAATCATTCATTCAATTTAATTAGATTATAAACGCAGATTCAGGGTAGAAACAGATCTTTTATGGGTGAGTCATTGAATCATTCATTCAATCCGATTAGTTTAAAAACGCAGATTTGTTGAGGGTAGAAACAAATCTCTTATGGGTGAGTCATTGAATCATTCATTCAATTTAATTAGTTTATAAACGCAGATTCAGGGTAGAAACAAATCTCTTATGGGTGAGTCATTGAATCATTCATTCAATTTAATTAGTTTATAAACGCAGATTCAGGGTAGAAACTAATCTTTTATGGGTGAGTCATTGAATCATTCATTCAATTTAATTAGTTTATAAACGCAGATTCAGGGTAGAAACTAATCTTTTATGGGTGAGTCATTGAATCATTCATTCAATCCGATTAGTTTAAAAACGCAGATTTGTTGAGGGTAGAAACAAATCTCTTATGGGTGAGTCATTGAATCATTCATTCAATTTAATTAGTTTATAAACGCAGATTCAGGGTAGAAACTAATCTTTTATGGGTGAGTCATTGAATCATTCATTCAATCCGATTAGTTTAAAAACGCAGATTTGTTGAGGGTAGAAACAAATATCTTATGGGTGAGTCATTGAATCATTCATTCAATTTAATTAGTTTAAAAACGCAGATTCAGGGTAGAAACAAATCTCTTATGGGTGAGTCATTGAATCATTCATTCAATTCGATTAGTCAAAAACGCAGATTTATTTAGAGTAGAAACAAATCTTTTATGGGTGAGTCATTAAATCATTCACTTTTTCCGTTTAGTTTAAGAACGCAGATTTATTCAGGGTAGAAACAAATCTTTTATGGGTGAGTCATTGAATCATTCATTCAATTCGATTAGTCAAAATTGCAGATTTATTTAGAGTAGAAACAAATCTTTTATGGGTGAGTCATTAAATCATTCACTTTTTCCGTTTAGTTTAAGAACGCAGATTTATTCAGGGTAGAAACAAAACTTTTATGGGTTAAATCATTCACTCAATCCATTTATGGGTGAATCATTCATTCAATCCGATTAGTGTAAAAACACAGATTCATTCAAAATCGTTACAAGTGTTGCTCTGGTTTGCTAGTTGTATTTTTTTTCTATGATGCTTTAAACATTTTTTACGAAGACTTTTGAACCCCATTTGCTGTTTTCAAATCACCTATACTAAGAGAAATAGCAATAGTGATGCTTGATGCAGTGTTGTTTTAACATCAAATTATATATTATTATTGTTTTTTTAAGTAGATTTGTATTTTTTTATTTACTTTTCATTTTAAAGTTTTATTAATTTTGTCATTTTTTTATATACTGACCCTGGACCACAAAACCAGTCTTAAGGTAGTACAGGTATATTTGTAGCAATAGCCAAAAATACATTGTGAGAGTGAAAACTATCGATTATTTTTATTTTACGCTGAAAATCATTGATATTAAATAAAGATCATGTTCCATGAAGATATTTTGTAAATTTCCAACGGTAAATATATTAAAACATAATTTTTGATTAGCAATATGCATGGCTAAGAACTTCATTTGGACAACTTTAAAGGCGATTTTCTCAATTTTTTTTTTTTTTTTTTTTGCACCCTCAGATTCCAGATTTTTAAATAAATGTATCTCGGCCAAATATTGTCCTATTCTAAAAACTATACATTTTACACATAATTATTTATTCAGCTTTCAGATGATGTATAAATCTAAAAACAAACAAACAAAAAAAAAAAACTTATGACTGGTAACATGAACTTTTAGCTATACTGAACTTTTCTGAGTTAAGTGTTATAGGTTGTGTTATAGGTCGCAAGATTTTTTTATAAGCTCTTTTACTGTTGTTACAAGAGAGGTAATACATTTCAGCTATTTTTACTGGACATTTCAACTAAAGTTTGAATGAGCAGTTATTTCGACCACACAAAAAAATGTGCCAAAATAACACTTAGGTCTATTGTTTGAATTTTCTGATAAATTTGACATAATCTGTTAACTTAAATGTTGCTTTACTAAAAAAAAAATCAAATTGAAAAAATACTTAAACGGCTATTCTTTTTAGTTATTTATTTACTTTTAAATCACGTTTCTCCAAAAACTATTTCCTGTTTAAGTTAAAATGCAAATAGGCAGGAGAAAGCTCATTGTGCATCCTGTTTGAATGAGCAGTTATTTCTGTCACACCACAATACCGTGCCAAAAACAACAGTTAACAGTCAATATTCATTTTAAATTTGTGGCGATATGCTCTTTTCTAGTTCATTGTTGACCGGTAAATTCTGGATAACTAACCTGAGGTAAGTATAAAGTTGTTTCACAGCTTTTATACTGCGGTTTAGACTGACTAAATAATTAAATAATACATATCTGTAGTTTTTAATGCAGGCCTATATTTCAACAAACCCTCTGAGTTTAAGGCAGGGGTCCCCAAACTAAGGCCCAAGGGCCGAATGCGGACCGCCACCACATTTGGACTGGCCCTCTGAACAATGCCAGAGACATATTTTGATAATGTAATTTTAAATATGTTTTACTTATATCATGTTGGTATTTGATGATAAAGGTTGGCTTTCAAACTAAAATTTCCCTTAAAATCTGTTAAATTCACCAACAGAATGGTATATTCAACGTAATGTGTCATCGCGATCGAACACAGTGGACCAACACCAGCAGATGGCATTGTGCATCTTTTTCTTCAACACTTTTTTCTTCCACTCAACTTTCTGTTAACATGCTTGGATGCAGCACTCTGTTAACAGCAGCTTCTTTGGCAATGAATGTTTGTGGCTCACCCTCCTTGTGAAGGGTGTCAATGCTTGTCTTCCGGACAACTGTCAGATCAGCAGTCTTCCCCATGATTGTGTAGCCTAGTGAACCAAACTGAGAGACCATTTTGAAGGCTCAGGAAACCTTTGCAGGTGTTTTGAGTTGATAATCTGATTGGAATGTCTCCACTTTCTAATTTGTTGATGTTGTGAAGTTGTGAATTGGTGGGTTTTTGTTAAATGTGAGCACAATTAAAAGAACCAAAGACTTAAACTACTTCACTCTGCATGAATTAAATTCATTTAATACACAAGTTTCACAATTTGAGTTGAATTACTGAAATAAATGAATTTTCCATTACATTCTAATTTACTGAGAAGCACCTGTATATTAACATTTTTCTGTCTGGTGCATAAAAAAAAAATATTCCAGCATTAAAAGGTATGATAAATACAGGTAAAATCATAATAAAGTAATAACAATAATAATAATAATAAAAATAGTTAGTCTGGCCCATGGAATTTTCTTTTATAAACCAACCCGGCCCCCCACTAAACAAAAGAAAATTATGTGGCCCGCTCAGAAAAAAGTTTGGGGACCCCTGGTTTAAGGTTTTCTCGCGCTGTTGCTGAGTTAAGATGCGAATCTGCGGGAGAAAGCGATTTATTTAGAAAGGTATTTCTGTCAAGCCACAAAATTGCATTAAAACATTTAACGGTCAACATTCATTTAAATTTCTATATTTCATTTTTGTAATTTCCTTGACCGATAAACACTGGATAACTAACCCGAGGTAAGTAGTTTTAAAAGCTCTTTTACTGCGGTTTAAACCGATTTAATGATTAAATATTGCATAATTGAAGTTTTTTTGTACATTTCAACAAACCCTTTGACATTCATTAAAGGTGCAGTGTGTAGATTTTTGCGGCATCTAGCGGTGACGCTATGAATTGCAACCGCTCACCCCTCCCTTTACAGAAGCTACGGCAGCCGCGCAGGATTAAGATGTCCTTGTTTTAGACAGCAAAGAATAATGAGGTTTCTTTTAAAACGTAAATTAGGGAATTATATTTACTTAACCATTCAATAAAAAGATGTTATTGTGAATATTACTGTTACTTGTTCATCATTGTGTCAGCGTTTTTCACAAAGAACAACAGTGATGAAACGCGATCTGTAGAGCAGTTTGTCCGTTCAAGGCTACTGTAGAAACAAAACGGCGGCTTCCATGTGAGGGGACCCGCGGTGTATGTAGATATAAAATGCTAATTTTAAGGTAATACAAACATAATGGTTAATTAAGTAAGGTATTTATACACCCCTGAAAACATAGTTATGTATATTATATTTCATTTCTGTCTAAAGATCATCTTAAATATTACACACTGCACCTTTAATGTTTTCTCGTCCAACTAAGGGAGCTCGCGGCGCGCTCACGTTTGAATACGCCACACAACATTTATTGTTTAAATGTCCTGATAAATTTGACAATTATTAAACATAGTTTTATTTAAAATAACACAATCGGATGTTGTTGTTTATTTCTTTATTTTCATCCGCGTTTCTCCAAAAGCGTCTCATGTTACCGTGTATGATTTGTATTATACAGTGTACACAAAACCTCTTGCGTTTGTAGAACATACTTAAGCGCTTGTTCATCTTTCTAACTCTTTCTGTGTGGGTAGTCCAGAGGTGGCTCTTTGCTAGCACAAGCTAATTGGTTCAGGGCTCGAGTCCTGTGGGCTCGTCCTCTCCTGACCCCGCGGATCAGGCGTCAGGTTAGTTCAGAGCCTTGTTTCCCGCGCTATTAATGCGGTTCCCGCTGCGGCGGAGACGATGGAGCACCTCAGGAGGCCACTGAGAGCGCGCACGCCGCTTTTTGTAGAGAAAAGGCCACAGTGTAGATCACACACCGCGTCCTCGAGGACTCCCGCGCGCTCACACTCTATTCGAGCGCACGCGCGTACGCGGTCAGGCGGGTCAGAGCGCGAGCGCTTCATGGGTGTCACATGAAAGTCATGAAAGGTTGTTTTTGCTGTAAATGGCTGCTTGTAGAGTGTCAGTAGCGCCGTTTTTATTAATCTGAAGTGGAAACACATTGGTCGCACCTGTTAATTAAGCTAGTCACACTTTCTAGTACAACAGCAACGCACGGAAAAACAACCCCAGATGTTTGGGTGTTTATTAGTGGCGTTTAAGTCGAGCATCACTTCACTGTTGTTCATATTTAGGTCAGAGCTATTGCAGTGTGAGTGAGATGATATTAGAGGTTTTATTCATGTTTAATTGGTGTTTCTTTTAAGATTTCTATTTTTTTTCTGTTTCTGTTAAAATATTATAATTCTGTGAAATATAATAGTTTTAAGATTTTTATTGGTTTTTAATTCGCTATTTTTAGTGGCAGTTTTAGTAATTTTATTACATAAAAATTTTAAGTTTTATAAAAGATTGTATTTAATTTCAGTAAAAAAAGCATGTTTTAATGATTTTAGTTCACTATAACTGCCCTGATTTCTTTCTTTCTTTCTTTCTTTCTTTCTTTCTTTCTTTCTTTCTTTCTTTCTTTCTTTCTTTCTTTCTTTCTTTCTTTCTAGTTTTATTACAATTTTACTATAATATATAATTGTTGCCTGTAACTATCTGAAATGAAGATCTTTTTTTTATATTTTAATTTCAGTTATTTATTTATGCCTTGATAACTAGCTGAAATAAATTAAGATAGTGTCTTAAAAAAATCAGTTAATGTTTATTTTAGTTTAGTTTTAGTTATTTATTTATTTTAGTTTTAGTTTTATTACATTTTACTACATCAAAAAAGTTGCCTTGATAACTAGCTGAAATAAAGATACTTATTTTTTTTTCTAAAATAGTTTTATAGATTTCAGTTAATGTTTATATTCATTGAAATATCAAGTATTTATTTATTTATTTATTTATTTATTTTAAATGTCTATTTTTATAAAATTTTAGTCCATCACAAAAATGGAAGTGTTGTCTTTAACTAGCTGAAATAAAGTAAGATTGTTTTTTTTTTAATATTTCATTTTTTATTTCAGTTAATGTTTATTTTAAATAAGAAGTATTTTTTTTATTTGTCTAGTTTTATTACATTTTACTACATCACAAAAATGAGAAATGTTGCCTTGATAACTAGCTGAAATAAAGTAAGATTGTTTATTTTTAAAATATTTTATACAATTTAAGTTAATGTTTATTTATTTATTTATTTATTTTATTTTAATTGTCTAGTTTATAAAATTTTCTTACATCCCAAAAATGAGAAATGTTGCCTTGATAATTAGCTGAAATAAAAACTTTCTTTTTTTTAAATATTTTATTTCAATTAAAGTTTATTTTAAATAAAATTTCAAGTTTTATCAAATTTTACTATCACTAAAATTAAGATAGTTGCCTTGATAACTAGCTGAAATAAAGTAAGATTGTTTCTTTTAAAAAATATTTTATACAATTTAAGTTAATGTTTATTTTAATTAAAATGTTTATTTATTTATTTATTTATTTATTTATTTATTTTAATTGTCTAGTTTATTACATGTTCTTACATCACAAAAATGAGAAATGTTGCCTTGATAACTAACTGAAATAAAGATTGTTTATTTTTTAAATATTTTATTAAATAAAATTAATGTTTATTTTAATTAAAATGTTTATTTATTTATTTTAATTGTCTAGTTTTATTACATTTTACTACATCACAAAAATGAGAAATGTTGCCTTGATGACTAGCTGAAATAAAGTAAGATTGTTTCTTTTTTTAAATATTTTATTTCATTTCAGTTTATATTTATTATAATGAAACTAAGTATTTATTTATTTTAAATGTCTAATTTGATTAAATTTTAGTACATCACAATGGGAATTGTTGCCTTGATAACTGGCTGAAATATATTTCTTTTTTATATTTAATTTAATTTCAGTTAATGCTTATTTTAATTAAAATAAGTATTTATTATTTATTTTAATTGTCTAGTTTTATTAAAATCTAGTACCTCACAAAAATGAGAAATGTTGCCTTGATAACTGTCTGAAATAAAGTAAGATTGTTTTTTTTTTTAAATATTTCATTTTTTATTTCAGTTGTTTATTTTAAATAAGTATTTATTTTAATGGTCTAGTTTTATAAAATCTTGATAACCTTGATAACTAGCTGAAATAAAGTAAGATTGTTTATTTAAAAAAAATATTTTATACAATTTAAGTTAATGTTTATTTTAATTAAAATGTTTATTTATTTATAATGTCTAGTTTTATCAAATTTTAGTACATCATTTAAAAAATGAGAAAATAAAGAATGATTATTTCTTTAAACATTTTATTTTTTAATTCATATTTATTGTAATTAAAATAATTAATTTATTTTAAATGTCTATTTTTATATAAATTTAGTACATCACAAAAATTAGAAAATAAAACGATTTTTTTCTTTTTTTAATATTTTTTTTCAGATCATATTTATTGTAATTAAAATAAGTATTTATTTATTTTAAATGTCTAATTTTATAAAATTTTAGTACCTCACAAAAATGAGAAATGTTGCCTTGATAACTGTCTGAAATAAAGTAAGATTGTTTCTTTTTTAAATATTTCATTTTTTATTTCAGTTGTTTATTTTAAATAAGTATTTATTTGAATGGTCTAGTTTTATAAAAATTTCTTACAACACAATAATGAGAAATCTTGCCTTGATAACTAGCTGAAATAAAGTAAGATTGTTTATTTTTTAAATATTTTATTAAATTTAAGTTCATGTTTATTTTAATTAAAATAACAAATATTTATTTATAATGTCTAGTTTTATCAAATTTTAGTACATCATTAAAAAAATGAGAAAATAACGAATGATTATTTCTTTAAATAGTTTATTTTTTAATTCATATTTATTGTAATTAAAATAATTAATTAATTTATTTTAAATGTCTATTTTTATAAAATTTTAGTACATCACAAAAATTAGAAAATAAAACGATTTTTTTCTTTTTTAATATTTTTTTTCAGATCATATTTATTGTAATTAAAATAAGTATTTATTTTAAATGTCTAATTTTATAAAATTTTAGTACATCACAAAAATGAGAAATGTTGCCTTGATAACTGTCTGAAATAAAGTAAGATTGTTTCTTTTTTAAATATTTTATTAAATTTAAGTTCATGTTTATTTTAATTAAAATAACAAATATTTATTTACAATGTCTAGTTTTATCAAATTTTAGTACATCATTAAAAAAATGAGAAAATAAAGAATGATTATTTCTTTAAATATTTTATTTTTTAATTCATATTTATTGTAATTAAAATAATTAATTTATTTATTTTAAATGTCTATTTTTATAAAATTTTAGTTCATCACAAAAATTGGAAAATAAAACGATTTTTTTTCTTTTTTATATATATTTTTTTCAGATCATATTTATTGTAATTAAAATAAGTATTTATTTATTTTAAATGTCTAATTTTATAAAATTTTATTACATCACAAAAATGAGAAATGTTGCCTATATAACTAGCTGAAATAAAGTAAGATTGTTTATTTTTAAAATATTTTATTAAATTTAAGTTCATGTTTATTTTAATTAAAATAACAAATATTTATTTATAATGTCTAGTTTTATCAAATTTTAGTACATCATTAAAAAAATGAGAAAATAACGAATGATTATTTCTTTAAATATTTTATTTTTTAATTCATATTTATTGTAATTAAAATAATTAATTTATTTTAAATGTCTATTTTTATATAATTTTAGTACATCACAAAAATTAGAAAATAAAACGATCTTTTTCTTTTTTAATATTTTTTTCAGATCATATTTATTGTAATTAAAATAAGTATTTATTTATTTTAAATGTCTAATTTTATAAAAATTTTAGTACATCACAAAAATGAGAAATGTTGCCTATATAACTAGCTAAAATAAAGTAAGATTGTTTCTTTTTCATTTTTTACATTTTAATTAAAACACTTATTTATATAACCACATTAACCACTTAGTCCACCCTAGCAAAAGCATAATAACATGTTAAACAAATTAAAAACTAAATGTAAGTTAATAAAATGTAAGAGATTTATTTATATCCACTCATTTAAAAATCTGAAAAAACCCTAAAAACCAGTGCAAATGCTGTGTGTTTTTTCCTCTGCAATGAGTGTGCTGACTCCTCTGGTGCATCCGGTCAGTTCTGGTTTGGGGTTAATCTGGTTTTCTTCTTAAATGTCAGCCTCTGACCTTTCAGAGTAAATTTTTCCCCCTGCGTCGACCTGATACAGCACGCGCTTCGATATATCTCACAAGCGGGATTGATATTTCTCGCTTAAACGCAGCACTTGCTAGCACTTGCGTGCCCTATCTCACGTTATTTGAAGTTTCTTTCTTTATAATAGCACAATGAATGCACAGTCAATAGCAAAAACGCTCAAACGTTAACGCTGATTGGCATCCTCATGTGATAAACCTCTCTGTGATGGATAGACAGAGCCTGACAGATCTTCAGATGGCTTTAAAGCGCACTCATTTCCCAGTGTGTTTTTTAATATTGATCAGCCGTGTTGATGCAACGCTGTTAAAATGATTGACGCGTCAAGAGGGAATCCTCAGAGGGACTAGTTAGTGCGGACGAATGAAGCGCTAGTTAAAAGTAGTAGATGTGGACTGACACATTGGCTTTGATTGCATTTCTCTGCTGAGCTGCTCTCACTGAAATACACCATTGACTGAACGGCTCCAGATCACGTCTTTAAAACCTCAGAGAGCCAAGAAGCACTTTCACATATGCAAATCAGCAGGATGCTCAAGTGCACTGACTTGAACTGTTTTTTACTCTATACTGAGCAATTTCTTTCTTGCGAGAGTCATTTGCCCCCAAATGCTACATTATTCCCCTTGTTTTCATTTCATTTTGATTTTACGTCAAAGAGCGGCTGATTTATTTGTCAAATATTCTCTAGAAGTCGTTCAGGTTTGGAAATGAAGACAAAAGGCTTATTTTGAGGGACAGCGGCCGTTAGAGGGCAGTGTTTGCTTTGACTGACTGACATCCTGTGAGAATCCACAGCTCGTGACAATCAGCGGGAACGTCAGCGGCCTCGTTATTTATGACTTTAATGAAGCAGAGCTTATTTTTTTGAAAATGTTAATGCCAGAGCGAGGGGAAGACGCATGATTCAGGTCTAAAACTGCGCAGCACGGCGATATTTCTGGCTGAGGTTAGAAGTGAAGGGAGGGTGATGTCTGTGAGATGAAAAAAAGGAAGGATTGAGTGAAAAAGACTTTAAAATCATGGTTCAAGAGAGGGTATAAAGTGAGCTTGTGTGTGTGGGTAGACAGGCCAATTATAAAGAATTAAAAAAAACATCTTAAGTGATTTTAGTGACTTTATCTAGGAGAATTGGCCGTAGCCTTAAAAAAAAGTCATGTGGTGCGACCGTGATTTATATCAAAAATTTATTTCCTTAACATGCTTAAATTTTTTTTTAAGAACTACCCAGTAGTTAAAGTGTTTAGAAACAAAGTATTTGCATTTCTTTTACAATTTTTGTAAGAGTTGCAGTTAAAATTAAATCATCTTAGTAAATTATCTAGGAGAATTGTCCGTAGCCTTAAAAAAGGTCATGTGGTGCGACCGTGATTTATATAAAAATTTATTCATTTCCTTAACATGCTTGAAATTTTTTTAAGAACTACCCAGTAGTTAAAGTGTTTAGAAACAAAGTATTTGCATTTCTTTTACAATTTTTGTTAAGAGTTGCAGTTAAAATTAAATCATCTTAGTAAATTTTTATCTAGGAGAATTGTCCGTAGCCTTAAAAAATGACATGTGGTGTGACCGTGATTTATATCAAAATTAATTAATTTCCTTAAAATGCTTAACATTTTTTTTAAGAACTACCCAGTAGTTAAAGTGTTTAGAAAAACAAAGTATTTGCATTTCTTTTACAATTTTTGTAAGAGTTGCAGTTAAAATTAAATCATCTTAGTAAATTTTTATCTAGGAGAATTGTCCGTAGCCTTAAAAAAGGTCATGTGGTGCGACCGTGATTTATATCAAAATTAATTCATTTCCTTAACATGCTTGAAATTTTTTAAGAACTACCCAGTAGTTAAAGTGTTTAGAAACAAAGTATTTGCATTTCTTTTACAATTTCTGTAAGAGTCGCAGTTAAAATTAAATCATCTTAGTAAATTTTTATCTAGGAGAATTGTCCGTAGCCTTAAAAAATGTCATGTGGTGCGACCGTGATTTATATCAAAATTAATTCATTTCCTTAACATGCTTGAAATTTTTTAAGAACTACCCAGTAGTTAAAGTGTTTAGAAACAAAGTATTTGCATTTCTTTTACAATTTCTGTAAGAGTCGCAGTTAAAATTAAATCATCTTAGTAAATTTTTATCTAGGAGAATTGTCCGTAGCCTTAAAAAATGTCATGTGGTGCGACCGTGATTTATATCAAAATTAATTCATTTCCTTAACATGCTTGAAATTTTTTAAGAACTACCCAGTAGTTAAAGTGTTTAGAAACAAAGTATTTGCATTTCTTTTACAATTTCTGTAAGAGTTGCAGTTAAAATTAAATCATCTTAGTAAATTTTTATCTAGGAGAATTGTCCGTAGCCTTAAAAAATGTCATGTGGTGCGACCGTGATTTATATCAAAATTAATTAATTTCCTTAAAATGCTTAACATTTTTTTAAGAACTACCCAGTAGTTAAAGTGTTTAGAAACAAAGTATTTGCATTTCTTTTACAATTTTTGTTAAGAGTTGCAGTTAAAATTAAATGATCTTAGTAAATTTTTATTTAGGAGAATTGGCCGTAGCCTTAAAAAAGGGTCATGTGGTGCGACTGTGATTTATATTAAAATTTACTTTATTTCCTTAAGATGTTTAACTTTAAGAACTTCCCAGTAGTTAAAGCATCAGAAACAAAGCATTTTTTTTTTTTACATTTTTGTAAGAGTTGCTTTCTTAAATGTGGTTATCAGACTTCTTGTAAATGTTCAAACATTTAGAATGTTGTGTACACATAAATTCATATTAAAATATTAAATTAAGTGATTTTAGTGAATTTTTATTTAGGAGAATTGGCCGTAGGCTTAAATGTCATGTGGTGCGACCTTGATTTATATTAATTAATTCATTTCCTCAACATGCCTAACTTTTTTAAAGAACTTCCCAATAGTTTGTGTTTAGAAACAAAGTGTTTGCATTTCTTTAAAATTTTTGAAAGTGTTGCCTTTTTAAATGTAGTTATCAGACTTATTGTAATTGTTCAGACATTAAGAATGTTGTGTACACACACATTTATATTAAAATTTTAAATTGAGTGATTTTATTATATTTATATCTAGGAGAATTGGCCATAGCCTTAAAAAAGGTCATGTGGTGTGACCGTGATTTATATTAATTAATTTCCTTAACTCTTTTTTTAAGAACTTCCCAGTAGTTAAAGTGTTTAGAAACAAAGTATTTGCATTTCTTTTACATTTTTTGTAAGAGTTGTAGTTAAAATTAAATGATCTTAGTAAATTTGTATCTAGGAGAATTGGCCGTAGCCTTAAAAAATGACATGTGGTGTGACCGTGATTTATATCAAAATTAATTAATTTCCTTAAAATGCTTAACATTTTTTTAAGAACTACCCAGTAGTTAAAGTGTTTAGAAACAAAGTATTTGCATTTCTTTTACAATTTTTGTAAGAGTTGCAGTTAAAATTAAATGATCTTAGTAAATTTTTATCTAGGAGAATTGTCCGTAGCCTTAAAAAATGTCATGTGGTGCGACCGTGATTTATATTAAAATTTACTTTATTTCCTTAAGATGTTTAACTTTAAGAACTTCCCAGTAGTTAAAGTGTTCAGAAACAAAGCTTTTTTTTCTTTTTCTTTTTTACATTTTTGTAAGAGTTGCTTTCTTAAATGTGGTTATCAGACTTATTGTAAATGTTCAAACATTAAGAATGTTGTGTACACATAAATTCGTATTAAAACATTAAAATAAGTGATTTTAGTGAATTTTTATCTAGGAGAATTGGCCGTAGGCTTAAATGTCATGTGGTGCGACCTTGATTTATATTAAAATTAATTCATTTCCTTAACATGCCTAACTTTTTTTTATGAACTTCCCAATAGTTTGTGTTTAGAAACAAAGTGTTTGCATTTCTTTACATTTTTTGAAAGTGTTGCCTTTTTAAATGTAGTTATCAGACTTATTGTTCAGACATTAAGAATGTTGTGTACACACAAATTTATATTAAAATTTTAAATTAAATGATTTTAGTATATTTATGTCTAGGAGAATTGGCCGTAGCCTTAAAAAAAGGTCATGTGGTGTGACCGTGATTTATATTATTCTTAATGTTGTGTACACACAAATTTATATAAAAACTTTAAATTAAGTGATTTTAGTATATTTATATCTAGGAGAACTGGCCATAGCCTTAAAAATGTCATGTGGTGAAACCATGATTTAGATTAAAATTTAATTTATTTCCTTAACATGTTTAACATTTTTAAGACCTTCACAGTAATTAAAGTGTTTAGAAACAAAGTATTTGCATTTATTTTACAATTTTTGTAAGAGTTGCCTTCTTAAATCTAGTTTTGTTCTAGTAATTGTTCAAACATTGAGGCCCAGTTTCAAAGACAGGGCTTAGGCTAAGCTAGGATTAGGCCATGGTTCAATTAGGACAATTAAGTAATTTTTATAAACATGCTTGCAAAAAAACATTACTGGTGTGCATCTTAAGACAAAAAAAAGGCACTGGTATATTTTAAGATTAAACAGTGCAATTTTATTTCAGTTGAAACAACTCAGACTTACATTTTAGTCTAGAACTAGACTTAAGCCTTGTCTGTGAAACCGGGGGTAAGAATGCTGTGTACACAAATTCATAATAAAATTTTTAATGAAGTGATTTTAGTGTATTTTTATCAAGGAGATTGGCCGTAGTATTAAAAAATGTAATGTGGTGCGACCGTGATTATATTAAAAGTATTTGCATTTCTTTAAATTTTTTGTAAGAAATCTAGTTATCAGACTTATTGTAATTGTTTAAACACTAAGGATGTTGTGTACACACACATTCATATTAAAAAATTTTAGTGAATTTTTGTCTAGGAGAATAGGTCGTAGCCTTAAAAAATGTTATGTGGTGCAACCATGATTTATATTAAAATTATTATTATTAAAATTAATATATTAAAATTCATTTTCTTAACATGCTTAACATTTTTTTTTAGATGTTCTCAGTAATTAAAGTGTTTAGAAAAAAAATCTTTTACATTTGATTTGGACATATATCTATAATGGAAAACCCTCTGAAGTGGTCGCGCCACATGATATTTCAAATTCAGTCGAGAATGGGCCACCTGAACAAAACAAGCTAGCTTCCCACAAAAGAAACGGAAAATTAAGGCCTCATGTCATTGACCCATGACGCATTTTTTGCATGCACCATGCACCTGTTGTGGGTGTTAGTAGAGTTAACCAATACGCCATACACCATAGTTATAAGTAATTTTAAAGTAGATTTTCTCTGAGAATAACCCAATTTTTTTTTTTTTTAAATGGCACCAGAGCAGCCTCGCAAATGAAGAATCTGGATTGTAACATTGTAACATTGCTTCACTATAAACCTAAACACCCTAGTTGTCTTATTATCTACTATGTAAAGAGAAAATCCCCTTGTATAATGCTATAAAAGCTGTTTGACACTCAAAATAATGATGTGCAAGATGGTCCCACACCACTTGAAGACATCCTCGTACTGTACTGATGCCTTGGACGCAGTTTGCATGCTTAATGTGAGCTGGCGCATGCATGTTTTCTGTTCTGTCATTTTCTCTCTCAGACTTTCTCCAGGGCTCTAGGGGTTGTGCAAAGAGACAGAAGCGTCCTCCAACACATCTCTTTAATCTGGCACCAGTGCAGCATCGCAAAGACAATATCTGGATTGTTTCTCCATGCATGATGATAGATGTCCATCCGTTCAAAATGCTTTCAACCATCAGAGCGCTTTGCGTTCATTGCAAAAAACAAACTTGCAATCTAACGCAATACTTAACGCATTTTCCAGCTGTTCGTCTGACACTCGAAATAATGAGATGCAGGGTGGTCCACACCTCCTCTATGCACTTCAAGACATCTCTGTACTGTACTGATGCCTTGGATGCAGTTTACATTTTAAATGCGCACTGTAAAAATGACCGTGAATTAACGGTAAAAACCTGTAAAAATGCTACAATAAAAACCTGTTAAATGGTTAATGGTAAAAGACTAATGAATAATCGTGAATAATCAATAGGTTGGTACATTACTATTATAGCAGTTAATGAAATCACGGTATTTAGCTGTAAAATTAAAATATGCTGTTTTTTACCGTAAATTTTAAGAATTTTTTTTTACAGTGCGTGCAGATGCTTTGTGTTTTTTTTCACTCTCTCAGATTTTCTCCAAAGCTCTTGAGGTTATGCAAAGGGACAGAAGGTCCTCCAACACATCTCCTTAATGTGGCTTAACGCAATTTGATGTAGGGCTGCCCCCTAATCCAAATGCTCGCCTGTCATTCGTCGACCTCAAATATGGCTTTTCATCTAAAAAAAAATGTATGTAGTAACAACATTACATGGCTGCTCAATCTAATGTTAACGTACAAAAATGTGCACTATTGAAGTGTCTGTGCGGAGTGTGGAAGCTGAATAGTAGCGTGCTCAGTGCATGACAGATGGAAGCGCCAGTGCGGTCACTTGCTCTTAAAATACTCCGTCATTTTTGGTCACACAGATAAGAGTAATCTTTCAAATCTATAAAGACTATAAAATTGAGTGCGAAACTCTGCAGAGATGAAGAGTCAGTGTCGCCGAAATAGATGTGAGACTAATAGTCAAATAATGCTTAAAATGAACAACTACTAGTCGACCAGGAAAATCTTTAGTCGAGGGCAGCCCTAGTTTGATGCATGTTTAATGCGAGTCGATGCATGCATATTTTAGTCTTATTCAGGCTTTTCGGGTTCTACCAGTTCAATGACATGACTAGGAGATGCTTTTGGGGCAATCTTTAAATCTTGCACCAGTGCGGCATCACAAAAAACAATATCTGTATATTTGTGCAAAGTTGCAATATTTACTACTTCAGACAACAGTTTTCTTGCAAAGAGAAGTTTCCCATGCAGACGCTCCTCCAGTTAAAATGTTCAGCCATCACCATTTGCATTCATTGCAGAAACAAACAAACAAGCATTCCCTCAAATTCCAATGCAATTATTATTAATTAAAGGGAGGACGTGCAAGATGGTCGGACACCTCCTCTACGCACTTGAAGACATCCCTGACTGTACTGATGACTTGGATGCAGTTGGCATACTTAATACGTCCAGAAGCATGCACGTTTTCTGTTTCCGTCTTTTTTCTCTCTCAGACTTTCACCAGGGCTCTAGGGGTTGTTCGACCTGACTGAAGAGCTAAAGAATTCCTTAATGTGGAACCAGTAAACTTTGCAAAAGACAATATCGGGATTTTTGCACTAATTTACAACATTGTTTGACCTGTAACTGCAATCAAGAGTTTTTTTTTAATCTATTATGCAAAGAGAAGATCCTTATGCATGGCGACAGAAGACACTTCTCCATTCAAAATGTGCTCAACCATCTATTAGAGTGCATTGGTTTAGTGCAGGGCCAAATACGCATTCCCTCATGATGCAATGCGGTTATTTACAGATTTTTCATCTGTTCTGTTCGTCTGACACTGAAAATAATGCTGCACAAGATGGTCCCACACCTCCTTTTTTACTAAAGGCATGCCTGTACTGTACTGACACCTTTATCACAGTTCAACGCATGTTTAATATGTGCAGACGCATGCATATTTTCTGTTCAGTGTCTTTTTCTCGCTCTCAGACTTTCTCCAGGGCTCTAGGGGTTGTGCGGCATGACTGAATATCCTCCAAAGCATCTACATCGCCAGGAACAAAGGAATGTGAGAAACTGAGAAATGGAAAATCTGGCACCAGTTGCAACATTGCTTGAGTAAAACCGCAAACAACGGTTTTCTAATTGACAATGCTAAGAAAAGTGCCTCATGCATGATGATAGTCAACACCCCTCTATTTAAAATGCGCTCAACCAGCTTTCAAAGCACATTGGTTTAGTGCAGACTCAAATGCAATTCCCTCGTGTTGCGACACGGTTATTAACAGATTTTTCAGCTGTTTGTCTGACATTCAAAATGATGTGCAAGATGGTCCCACACCATCTTTTTTTAACTAAAGGTATCCCTGTACTGTACTGACACCTTTAACGTAGTTCGACACATGCATTTTTTTTGTTCAGTGCCCTTTTCTCTCTCTCAGCCTTTCTCCAAGGCTCTAGGGGTTGTGCGACATGACTGAAGGTCCTCCAGAGCATCTACATCGCCATGGACAAAGAAATGAGAGGAACTGAGAAATAAAAAATCTGGCACCAGTGCAGCATTGCAAAGGGCATGAGGTTGCAACATTGCAACAGTTTTCTTTTTGACCATGCAAAGAGAAGATTCCCATGCATGATGGTAGCAGACGCTCCTCCAATTAAAATGCGCTCAATCATCGGGCTGCTTTGCGTTCATTGCAGAAACAAATAAATGAGCATTCCCTCAAATTTCAATGGCAATTAACACTTTCAGCCGTTCATCTGACACTGAAAGTACAGAAGGTGCAAGATGGTCCCACATCTCCTCTATGCACTTGAAGACACCCCCATACTGTACTAATGCCTTGGACGCAGTTTGCATGCTTAATGCACTCAGTTGCATGCATGGTTTCTGTTCTTTCTCTCTCTCAGACTTTCTCCAGGGATCTAGGGGTTGCTCAACATGACTGAAGATCCTCCAAAGCATCTCCTTAATGTGGTGCCAGTGCAGCATCACAAAAGACAATATCCGGATTTTTGCGGTAAGTTGCGACATTACTTTATTATACTGTAACTGCAGAAGTTTTCTTTTTTATCATGCAAAGAGAAGATTACCATGCATGATGGTAGCAGATGCTCCTCCATTTAAAATAAGTTGAACCATCAGAGCGCTTTGCATTCATGGCAGAAACAAACAAATGCATTCCCTCAAATTCCAACGCAATTAACACATTTTTCAGCCGTTCGTCTGACAATCAAAGTAAGGACGTACAAGATGGTTCCCACACCTCCTCTATGCACTTAAAGACATCCCCATACTATACTAATGCCTTGGACACAGTTTGCATGCTTAATGTATGTTGGCGCATACATATGCCACAAGTACAGCATGGAGAAAAAAAGACATGGATTTTTGCACTAAGTAATGACTTTGCTTAATTGTAACTGTAACTAACAGCCTTTTTAATATATCATGCAAGAAGAAGATCCCCATGCATGATGATAGCAGATGCTCCTCCAAACATCTATCAGAGCGCTTTTGGCTCTCCCAAGCTTTATAATCGCAATGTGTGGAAGTTTTTCTTCATCAGTCCAAAATAAGTTCAATAAAGTGCATCCATCCATAATAAAAAGTGCCTCGAACGGCTCTGGGGGGTGAATAAAGCCCTCCTGTAGTGAATTGATGTGTTTTTGTAAGAAAAAATATCCATGTTTTAAATGTAATAATCACTTTAATGTAGCTTGCGCAGACTATCGTACACGGAAGCTGTTCTGGGTGGATGACGTGGGATGTATGCGTTGCGCATGCACCTTTATTCACCCACCGGAGCCATTTGAGACGCCTTTTATTTTGAGTAGATGCACTTTATTGGACTTGTTTTGGACTGTTCAAAAGAAACACCGACCCGTTGCCATAATAAAGCTTGGGAGAGCCAGAACAACTCAGATTGCATTTGTCTGAAAGAAGGAAGTTATATACACCTAGGATCCCTGGAGGCTAAGTAAATAATGGACTAATTTTCATTTTCGGGTGAACTAACCCTTAAAACGCATTTTCTAGTTTGTCCTGTAACTCTCTGAATAATGATGTGCAAGATGGTCCCACACCTCCTCTATGCACTTAAAGACATCCCCATACTGTATTGTACTGATGGATTGGATGCAGTATGCATGCTTAATGCGCCTAGATGCATGCATATTTTCTGTTCTGTATCTTTCTCTCTCTCAGACTTTCTCCAGGACTCTAGGGGTTCTGCGACGTGACTGAAGATCCTCCTGCATCACCGAAAACAAAGAGGAACTGAGAAATGGGAAATCTGGCACCAGTGCAACAGTTTCTTTAATGACAATGCAAAGAGAAGATCCCCATGCTTGATGATAGCCAACAACCCTCCATTTAAAATGCGCTCAACCATCTATCAAAGTGCATTGGTTTAGTGCAAGTCCAAACGCGCATTCCCTCATGATGTGACGCAGTTATTAACGCATTTCTCAGCTTTTCGTCTGACACTCAAAATGATGTGCAAGATGGTCCCACACCTCATCTATGCACTTGAAGACAACCCTGTACTGTATTGTACTGATGGATTGGATGCAGTTTGCATGCTTAATGCGCGTAGACACATGCATTCTTTCTCTTTAGACTTTCTCCAGGGCTCAAGGGGTTGTACGACGTGACTGAAGATCCTTCTACATCGCCGAACACAAAGAGGAACTGAAAAATGACCATGCAAAGATGAGATCCCTATGCATGATGATAGCCAACACCCCTCCATTTAAAATGCGCTCAACCATCTATCAAAGCGCATTGGTTTAGTGCAAGGCCAAATGCGTATTCCCTCGTGATGCGACGCAGTTTACGCATTTTTCAGTTTTTCATCTGACGCTCAAAATAACGATGAGCAAGATGGTCCCACACCTACTGTTTACCTAAAGACATTCTCGCACTACAAATATGGCTTTGACACAGTTTTGACACATTCTTAATACGTGCAGACACATGCATATTTTCTGTTCTGTGTCGTTTTCTCGCTCTCAGACTTTGTCCAGGGCTCTAAAGGTTGTGCGACGTGCAACATTGCATAGGCCAAAAAGTTGCATCATTGCTTCACTATAACCATAAACAACAATTTTTTTTATTGACCATGCAAATGAAGATCCCCATGCATGATGACAGCCAACACTCCTCCATTTAAAATCTGCTTAACCATCTAGCAAAGCGCATCGGTTTAGTGCAGGCCCAAACGCGCATTCCCTCGTGATGCAGCGCAGTTATTAACGCATTTTTCAGCTTTTCGTCTGACACGCAAAATAATGTGCAAGATGGTCCCAGACCCCCTCTATGCATTTAAAGGAAACCCTTTACTGTGTTGTACTGATAGATTGTACGCAGTTTGCATGCTTAATGCACGTAGACTCGTGCATATGTTCTATTCTGAGTCTTTCTCTTTCAGACTTTCTCCAGGGCTCTAGGGGTTGTACGACATGACTGAAGATCCTAATACATCGTCAAAAACAAAAAGGAACTGAAAAATGACCATGCAAAGATAAGATCCCAATGCATAATGATAGCCAACACTCCTCCATTTAAAACGCGCTCAACCATCTATCAGAGCACAGTGGTTTAGCGCATGTCCAAATGTGCATTCCCTCGTGATGCAACACGGTTATTAACGCATTTTTTCAGTTTGTCTGACACTCAAAATAATGTGCAAGATGGTTCCACACCTCCTCTATGCACTTGAATACATCCCTGTACTGTATTGTACTGATTGATTGAACGCAGTTTGCATGCTTAATGCATGTAGACGCCTGCATATTTTTAGTTCTGAGTCTTTCTCTCTCAGACTTTCTTCAGGGCTCTAGGGGTTGTACGACGTGACTGAAGATCCTCCTACATCATCGAAAACAAAGAGGAACTAAAAAATGACCATGCAAAGATAACATCCCCATGCATGATGATAGTCAACGCCCCTCCATTAACATTGCTCTCAACCATCTATCAGAGCACATTGGTTTAGTGCAAGGCCAAATGTGCATTCCCTCGTGATGGAACGCAGTTTACGCATTTTTCAGTTTTTCATCTGACGCTCAAAATAACGATGAGCAAGATGGTCCCACACCTACTGTTTACCTAAAGACATTCTCGTACTACAAATATGGCTTTGACACAGTTTGACGCAAGCTTAATGCGTGCAGACACATGCATATTTTCTGTTCTGTCGTTTTCTCGCTCTCAGACTTTGTCCAGGGCTCTAAAGGTTGTGCGACGTGCAACATTGCATAGGCCAAAAAGTTGCATCATTGCTTCGCTATAACCATAAACAACAATTTTTTTTATTGACCATGCAAATGAAGATCCCCATGCATGATGACAGCCAACACTCCTCCATTTAAAATCTGCTTAACCATCTAGCAAAGCGCATCGGTTTAGTGCAGGCCCAAACGCGCATTCCCTCGCGATGCAACGCAGTTATTAACGCATTTTTCAGCTTTTCGTCTGACACTCAAAATAATGTGCAAGATGGTCCCAGACCCCCTCTATGCATTTAAAGGGAACCCTTTACTGTGTTGTACTGATAGATTGTACGCAGTTTGCATGCTTAATGCACGTGGACTCATGCATATGTTCTATTCTGAGTCTTTCTCTTTCAGACTTTCTCCAGGGCTCCAGGGGTTGTACGACATGACTGAAGATCCTAATATATCGTCAAAAACAAAAAGGAACTGAAAAATGGCCATGCAAAGATAAGATCCCAATGCATAATGATAGCCAACACTCCTCCATTTAAAACGCGCTCAACCATCTATCAGAGCACAGTGGTTTAGCGCATGTCCAAATGTGCATTCCCTCGTGATGCAACACGGTTATTAACGCATTTTTTCAGTTTGTCTGACACTCAAAATAATGTGCAAGATGGTTCCACACCTCCTCTATGCACTTGAACACATCCCTGTACTGTATTGTACTGATTGATTGAACGCAGTTTGCATGCTTAATGCATGTAGACACCTGCATATTTTTAGTTCTGAGTCTTTCTCTCTCAGACTTTCTCCAGGGCTCTTGGGGTTGTACGAGGTGACTGAAGATCCTCCTACATCATCGAAAACAAAGAGGAACTAAAAAATGACCATGCAAAGATAACATCCCCCATGCATGATGATAGTCAACGCCCCTTCATTTACAATGTCCTCAACCATCTATCAAAGGGCATTGGTTTAGTGCAAGGCCAAATGCGTATTCCCTCGTTATGTGACGCAGTTTTCACATTTTTTAGCTTTTCGCCTGACACTCAAAATAATGATGCGCAAGATGGTCCCACACCTCCTCTGTTTACCTAAAGACATTCTCGCACTGCAAAGATGGCTTCGACGCATGTTTAATGCGTGCAGACGCATGAATATTCTCAGTTCTGCAGCTTTTTCTCGCTCTCAGACTTTCTCCAGGGCTCTAGGGGTTGTGCGACGTGACTGAAGATCCTCCAAAGCATCTACATCGGCGAAAACAAAGAAATGCATAGAACTGAGGAACTGCGTACCTGTGTATGTAGGGGCTGTCAAAGGCATATGCTTGAAGATGGAGTTCAGTGTGAGCCGATGTCAGTCAGAGAGCGGCACCAGAGAGATGTAAAGTTGTAGACATGCCATGCATTGCTCTGAGAAACAAATCATGGCCATTCTTCATGCTTGACTGAAGCCTCCTGAACTTGGTTTTAGGTTAAAGAACCCTCAAGAACTGTATTTTGATTTTTTTTTGAGTGACCAAATGGTGTTTTGGAGATTAAAAACACTTGATGTTGCATGCACAATCTCTTTAGATCGGTATTTTGGTGTTTGAGTTCAGTCAACATGAAATGACCTTCACAACCCATTTTGCTTCCAAAAAGTGACGCATTTCCTTGTGAAACAGATGGAGACACCATCTTGAAGAAGGTGTGGATTTCTGATGCTCTTCCATCATAACACAGCATTTGGCAGAAGGGATGCGTACATTTTTATTTTAGTTGAGGAAGTGCAGACTCTGTCGCTGGTCGCACGAAAACGCTTGGGCTCTTTTGATGAGGACGCTGCTGTGTAATAATGCTTCTCTTTGCACAATGGCATGCTGGGACAGCACAATAGTTTTGCGTGAAAGGACTGCAGCTGCGCTTCCTTCACGGCCAAAGGCCTCGGGCCCCTGCGTCGGCGAAATTGCTGCAGTGGGCTCTTTATTGTGATGTACGCGCACGGGCCGCTCTATTATTTACAATCAATATACAATTATCCTGCCCTACAACCCGATGTCTTATTTATGTCTTGTGATTTTAAAAAATGCAGCATTGTACGAGCTGACGGTGGATGTGAGGAAATGCGTGCGTGTGAAGAGAGATTTGTACTAATGTTTGCATTACAGCTGGTTGCCAACCGTTTGTTTGTCAGCTTAATCTTTACACTTTTGATGTTCTTCACTATTTTGGCTGTTTTCTTTACCTTTTTCTTCTTTTAATGATTTTTTTTCTGAATGAACTTTTACATTCTGTGAGTTTCTTTTGTAAGCTCTGTACATTTTGGGCCTTTTTTTTTAGAAAACAAAAGGGGTTCTAACTGCAGAAGTATGTATTGAACTCAAAAACTTTTAAACTCAATATCTTAAAAGTGCTCAGAATGCAGATATAATTCCAAGGCAACAAACTGAATATACTATTTTGAGAAAGTTATATATATATAGTTTAAAAAGCTATATATTTATTAATCTATTAACAGTGGTTTTTTTTTTGTTTGTTTTTTTCCGTCAGCCAAATCTTGACAAATTATACACTTTTGATGTTATTTACTATTTTGGTTGTTTTATTTATTATTAATAATGTTTTATTTTTTCAAGTGAAAATTGTGTAAAACAACAGCTAAATAAATAAAAAAATTATAATAATAACAATGTATAATTTATTAAAATATTATGTGTATAATGTATTAAAATATAAACTATATATATATGAAATATTTAAATACATTTAAGTTTTTCGTTTTTTGGTATTTTTATGTATGTTTTTATTTTATTCGTTGATTTGTTTACCTTTTTAAAAAAATATGTAAGTCAAAATATTGTTAAAACTAAATAAAAAAAAGATAATAGTAATGTAAAATTAATTAAAAATATAAACTTGTGTATTTTAAAAATAGAAATTAATATATATTTATTATCAAGTTTTTCAGTATTTATTTTTTTAATGCTTTGTTTGAATATGTTAAAATATTTTATATTTATGTGTGTGTGTGTATATATATATATATATATATATATATATATATATATATATATATATATATATATATATAGTTTAAATCTGTAGTATAAATAATTTAGAATATTATAATCCTTTATTCATAATATTAATTTAATTTTTGTAGTTATGAACCGAAATATTTATCTACATATATTAAAATACTGTGTTAAAAAATAAAAAATAACTTTTGCTTTTGCTTATCCCTTTAATTTTGAATCGATTCATTTAAATGGAAATGAAAAACTCGTTAAGAATTACCTTTCTTTTAAATTTCTGTTTTTTTTTTTTTGTGATTTTAAATGATCTTTTGGCATAGTTTAACAAATCAAAATATCTAAATAATAGTTTACAATATATTATATTCTCATATAATATATAATAATTATACTGTTTAATTTGCCATTTTATTTAATAAAAATAATCAAATAATAAAAATATTATTTTTGAAGATATATTTTGTTAAATTTGTTTAAAATAACTTGTTTAATTTGATATATTTTTCATTTTAATTATTTTGTTTTTCCCCCATATATGAGCTTCATCATTAATCTCACAAACCTGTTATAGCTTCATTATGAAGCTCTAGTATCCTCTGTGTTACAGAAGCGTTGTGTCCTGTGACAGTCGATCGGTAAAAGTTCACAAACATCCACAAAAACTGACTGCGGTCAATCGGGTGTCAGTCGGGTCGCGTTCGTTTATCTCGCCTCGACTCCCATCGGCTCCAAGGTCAGCAGAATGACCACTGAGTGCCCGCAAATAATGATATGTGCGGCGAGACAGGAAGTTTGTGCTACCCGATAGCGTCAATAGCCACTAGCTCAATGTCTGGAGACCTTGAGGGTAAAACCAGAGCGTCTCCAGTTCATCTGCCATCGCTCGCCGGGCTAAAAACAGACTCGGTGCTGGTCTGGGATCGATCGGAGGCCGCGGGGGACGCTGAGGTTTAACGGGGATGTGCCGATGCCCGGTGTCTGCGTGTCAACCGTTAAATCGCCCTGTCAGTTTATCAGGATCCGTCGAACCATGAGTGAGAACAATGACGGATTCTCTCTCAAAGACACTGTTTTGTTTAAAGAGGAAAGAAAGGACAGATCAGGAGCAAAAGCATCGAGTCGTTTTCTTTTTAATGTACTTATATAACAATACTTGGCCAAGAACAGAAATTTATCTGCATATACTAATATATTGTATTAAAAAATATATGGAAAAAACCATCACAGAGAACTCTTTTCAAAGTGATTCACTTCAATAGTGAATTGATTCATTATAAATGGACATTTTGATTCCTTTGAACTTTCCATTACATTTCCATTATCTTTTCAGTTATTTGTGATTTCACTAAAAAAAAGGATTTAAAAAAAAAATTGAGTAATTTGGGATTTTTTTGGGGGGGATTTGATTTGTTAACGTATGAATAAGACCAATTTGAACTGATTCGAATCATTCAAAAGAACCAATTTTGATTCAAATGCAAAGCAACTGATTCAAAAGAACAATTCTGATTAAAATGCTGTATATTGAAATGGACAGTTTGAACTGATTCATGTAACTGAAAGAATTTAAAACATTAAAATTCAGATCAGTTTGCTAAAGAATAATTCAGAGCAATTCAGAACAATCAAGAACTAGAAGTAGAAAACTGATTTTTTTTTTAATTGATTCATTCAAATTATTTGGTCTGTTAATGAATCAGTCTGATTTGAACTGATTCAAATTATTCAAACGAACCAATTCTAGTTAAAATTCAAAATAACAAATCTGATTAAACTTAAAATACTGTATTTTAAATCGATTCATTAAAACTGACAGTTTAAATGGATTCATGGCATTGAAAGGATTTGCCTTTATTTAAAATTAAATTGGCCTCACCTTTCCAGCTATTTGTGATTTTACCGAATAAGGATTAAAAAAATAATTAAAATTCAGATCCGGTGGTCAAATAAGAATGATTCAGAACAATTGCTTCGAAATGTTTCGCTCAGTTGAACATTTTATGAAAAATTGTCACGATACAAAAAATCATTAATCAGAATGAAATATTGAAGCAGTTTGAACTGATTTATGAAACTGAATCAAACTTACTAAAAATCTTTCGCTTAAATTAAGATAGCCTGGGGAAAAAAAAATCTGTGAATTTGAGTCATTTGTGATTATCGATCATAGATTTTTTGATTTGTTAATGAATTGAAAGAATTTCACTTTATTTAAAAATAAATTGTCAAAACCTTTTCAGTTATCTGTGATTTCACTGAATACAGATTTTTAAAAATCATTCCAATTCAGATCAGTTTGCGAAGTAATCGTTCAGACCAATTTGTGAATCGATCGCAGTAATGCATTCAAAAGAATGAAAACCTTCGAAAAGTTTCACTTGCTAATTTAGTTTAATATGTTTATTAAAAACTGTCATGATACAAACAGATCATTAATGAATCAGAATGAGTTATTGAAACAGTTTGAACCAATTCATGGAATTGAATCAAACTGATTCATCTAATATAGATTTTTTTTTTTAGATCATTCGTATTTGGTTTGTTAATGAATCAATTAGACCAATTTGAACTGATTCGAATCATTCAAAAGAACCAATTTTGATTCAAATTCAAAATTTAAACTGATTAATTAAACTGATTCATGTAATCGAAAGAACTTAACTTTATTATTTTTTTTTTTAATTTAAAAATTTATTTATTTTTAAATCACTTTTAAAAACTCATTTGTTTTCAATGGCCTATTAGGTTTTATTTTGTTTACTCCTTTTCTTAATTATGTGTCTTGTTTCCTTTTAATTTTTTCTTGTGGATGTTTCCAAGTGTAAAGCACTTTGGTCAGTCTTGCGGCTGTTGGAATTGTGCTATATAAATAAAGTAAAATTGAAAAGTAAACTTGATTTAAATGTTCATCACCTTTCCAGTTTTTTGGGATTTTTACAAAAATAAAAATAAAAAAATACAATTCAGATCAGTTTGCCAATGAATCATTCAGAACAATTGCTTTGAAATGTTTCGCTCGCTAATTCAGTTGAATATTTTGTGAAAAATTCTCATGATACAAACAAATCATTTATGAATTAGAATCAATTATTGAAACAGTTTGAACCAATTTATGGAATTGAATCAAACTTACTAAGAATAGATCGCTTAAATAAAAAAAAATAAAAAAACTGAATCATTAAACTGAAAGAGTTTAACTTTATTTAAAAATTTAATTTTCGTCACTTTTCCAGTTATTTGTGATTTTTACCAAATAAGGATTAAAAAAAAAAAGGATTTGATAAATGATTGAAATTCAGATCAGTTTGCCAATGATTAATTTGGATCGATTTTTAAACCTATTCTAGTTCTGAGAATCTTTCGCCTAAATAATGACAAAAAGTTCGGTGAAATACAGATTTTCAAATATAGATTTTTTTTTAAAAAAGATCATTCATATTTAGTTTGTTAATGAATAATTTTGACAGATTTGAACTGATTCAGAAGGACCAATTCAAAAGAATCAGTTCAGATTAAATAATTTAGAATTGAAAACAAGAACTAGGAAATTGTATTTTGAATTGATTCATTAAAATGGCCAGATGGAACTGATTCACAGAAGCGAAAAAAAAAAATGCACTAAAAATTTAGTACTGAAATTATGACAGACTGATACATTGACCTTTCTAGTCGATGTGCTTCTATATTTTCACTAATCTGATTTAATATTTTATATAAACAAAACAACAAAACAAAACAAACAATGTCATGATACAAAATAATCGTTAATCAGAAATTCATTAGATTCATTTAAACAGAAACTTTGAACTGGTTAGTGGAAATCAATCAAAGTTATTAAGAATCTGTTACTAAAATTGCGATAGACCATTAAGTTTCCATGACCTTTAGTCAGTTCAGTTTAAATGAATCATTCAGACCAATTAAAAAAAAACTCAAAAAGACTCTAAAGATTTTGTTGATTGAGTAATTGAAATTAAATGTCATGAGTCAAATGAATCGTTGGTTCATTTAAATAAACAGCTTGAACTGATTCATGAAAACTTTGTGACCTTTCCAGTCATTTTTTATTTTTATTTTTTATTTTACAAAGTAAGGATATTTTTTAAAAGAATCATTAAAATTCAGGTCAGTTTGCAAATAATTCATTCAAACTAATTTGGGAACTGTAATTCATTTGAAAAAGCCGACCTGAAGGTTATTATTTACTGATCCGATTTAAATAATTGTCATGAATCAAAAGAATCGTTAATCAGACACTCAAACTGATTCATTTGAATCAACAGTTTGAACTGATTCATGGAATCTTTCTCAGAATCTATTGCTTAAATAACAGTTCCATGAGTCATTTGGGAGTATTTAATAAGATTTTGCTATTAAATCTTTCAGACCGATTTGCAACCGATTCAGTCTTTCGTTCAAAAAAGATTTGCTCGGTAATCCAGTTAAATACTTTTTAGATTTGAGCACTAGAACTAAAAAAACTGCATATTCACTATAGTTAAAAAAGTTTTTTTTTCCAAGAGTTTCATGACTGTGTGAACTCTGCTGAAACTCATTTTCGTGTCAAGACTGTACAAAAGACCATTTGACTTATCTTGAGCGTTGGCATTAGCCAGATAAAAGTGTGGTTTCCTGAGCTCAGAAATGGAAACCGCAGCGATTCGTCAAACGAAGCCCGGATGAATCAACGGAGCTCATCCAGATCAGACAAAGATGGTTTTCAGTCCATTAGCTTAGATTAGCAGGAACGCCACCAGTTCAAACGAGAGGGAAAATGTACGTCGCGCTTGGCTGCGTTATTCAAATTGGCTGCGATACAAAGACATTTTTTTTCCTGCTAAACGCTGGCGAAAAGCGCTTCAGAACGTGAGTAATTGTCTTTCCGTCGAGTCAGCGGAAAACAGATGAACTCTGGAAGGTACAACAGGGACTTGAAGAGATTTACAAGGACGGGAGTTCATGAAGAAACTGCCTTCTGAAGATTAGCGAGTGAGTAAAACACAGCTCAAACCAGCCGAAGGGGGTTAGGTGGGCTCTAACTGGGTCCTGACCAGATTTAAACACTGGTCAAATCATCTTAAACCAGCCAGAACAAGCAAATTGGGCCTTATGAAATCAGTTTTATTTCTTCTCAAAATCTGTTTGAATTTTTCTGGGCTCCATTTCAATGGTTAAAATACATTTTAGTAACCAAGAAAGCATGTTTAATTATGATTTTTTTTTTCTAAGTTTAACAACATGTACATTTCAGGGCCTTTTAAAAATAATTTTCTTTCTCAAATTTAGAATAATCCCAAATTTAGGAAATTTGGCACACTGATAGAGTCTCATTAATCATAGCAAATTTGGATTTCTAATTCAAAGTCTTAAGTGCCAACAACAGGCCAAATTTGCACTTATGTTTCTGCTAATAATTTTTGAACCATAAGGTCTAGAAGCAAAATATTTTTTTGCCTGCTTCCTTGGCTCAAACCGAGATGAATGCATACCAAAATGTGCATTACTACAGGCAAGATTTTTTGCAATTTTTATTTTTGTGGAAAAATCTACTTTTCGAGCTCGTCTTAAACTGTTTGTCCAATTTTTACGAAAAAAAAATTCTCATCTGGATTACCCCCCCAATTTTTGTTTAAAACTCAATTGTAATGTTTAAATTCAGTTTTATTAAGTTCAAAATCAGTTCAAAAAGAATATAATTGAATTTATGAAGCTTACAGTTCTACCGCAGTTGTAAAGCAATTTTTAACAAAATTGTAATTGTTTTATTTCTCAAATTCAGAATTGTCCCAAACTTATGAAATTTGGCACACTGATAGAGGACAGTCTCATTGATCACAGCAAATTTGAATTTCTAACTCAAACTCTCTAGCGCCACCAATGGGCTAAATTTGCACTCATGTCTCTACTAGTAACTTTTGAACCGTATTTTCACAAAATTGGCTCAGATCATCTTCAGATCATCTTTTTCCCCATTTTTTGTTTAAAACTCAATTTTAAAGTTTAAATTCTGTTTTAGTTCATCAAAAATAATACCATTAATTGATATTAAGCTTACAGTTCTACAGCAATTTTTTTTTAAGTTTAACAGAATTTAAATTTTTATGACTTTTTAAAATTATTTTATTTCTCAAATTTAGAATAGTCCCAAACTTATGAAATTTGGCACACTGATAGAGGACAGTCTCATTAATCGTAGCAAATTTGGATTTCTAATTCAAACTCTTTAGTGCCAACAACAGGCCAAATTTGCACTTATGTTTCTGCTAATAATTTTTGAACCATAAGGTCTAGAAGCAAAATATTTTTTGCCTGCTTCCTTGGCTCAAACCGAGATGAATGCATACCAAAATGTACATTACTACAGGCAAAATTTTTTGCTATTTTTATTTTTGTAGAAAAATCTACTTTTCGAGCTTGTCTTAAACTTTTTGTCCAATTTTTACGAAAAAAATTCTCATCTGGATTAACCCCCCCCCCATTTTTGTTTAAAACTCAATTGTAATGTTTAAATTCAGTTTTATTAAGTTCAAAATCAGTTCAAAAAGAATATAATTGAAATTATGAAGCTTACAGTTCTACAGCAGTTGTAAAGCAATTTTTAACAAAATTGTAATTGTTTTATTTCTCAAATTCAGAATAGTCCCAAACTTATGAAATTTGGCACACTGATAGAGGACAGTCTCATTAATCGTAGCAAATTTGGATTTCTAATTCAAACTCTCTAGCGCCACCAATAGGCCAAATTTGCACTTATGTTTCTGCTAATAATTTTTGAACCATAAGGTCTAGAAGCAAAATATTTGTTTTCCTGCTTCCTTGGCTCAAACCGAGATGAATGCATACCAAAATGTACATTACTACAGGCAAGATTTTTTGCAATTTTTATTTTTGTGGAAAAATCTACTTTTCGAGCTCGTCTTAAACTGTTTGTCCAATTTTTACGAAAATTTCTCATCTGGATTACCCCCCCAATTTTTGTTTAAAACTCAATTGTAATGTTTAAATTCAGTTTTATTAAGTTCAAAATCAGTTCAAAAAGAATATAATTGACATTATGAAGCTTACAGTTCTACAGCAGTTGTAAAGCAATTTTTAACAAAATTGTAATTATTTTATTTCTCAAATTCAGAATAGTCCCAAACTTATGAAATTTGGCATACTGAAAGAGGACAGTCTCATTGATCACAGCAAATTTGAATTTCTAACTTAAACTCTCTAGCGCCACCAATGGGCTAAATTTGCACTCATGTCTCTACTAGTAACTTTTGAACCGTATTTTCACAAAAATTGGCTCAGATCATCTTCAGATCATCTTTTCCCCCATTTTTGTTTAAAACTCAATTTTAAAGTTTAAATTCTGTTTTAGTTCATCAAAAATAATACCATTAATTGAAATTAAGCTTACAGTTCTACAGCAATTTTTTTAAAGTTTAACAGAATTTAAATTTTTACGACTTTTTAAAATTATTTTATTTCTCAAATTCAGAATAGTCCCAAACTTATGAAATTTGGCACACTGACAGAGGACAGCCTCATTGATCACAGCATATTTGGATTTCTTACTCAAACTCTCTAGCGCCACCAATGGGCTAAATTTGCACTTATGTTTCTGCTAATAATTTTTGAACCGTACGGTCTAGAAGCAATTTTTTTTTTCCCTGATTCCTTAGCTCATATCGAGTCGAACGCATACCGAAATTTCAATTTCAAATTTTCGCAGTGTTTTTATTGAATCTACTTTTTTGAGCTCGTCCTAGATGGTTTGTCCAATTTTTACTAAAATTTCTCAGATCATCTGGATTCCGTTTTTTTCTCCCCATTTTTGTTTAAAACTCAGTTGTAATGTTTGAATTCTGTTTTATTCAATTAAAATTCAGTTAAAAATTATATAATTATGTTGGCTTGGAGAGCCAACATACTGTTATGCTATTTAAACTTATTATGTTGGCTTGGAGAGCCAACATACTGTTATGCTATTTAAACTTATTATTATTATTATATTTTATTATTCTTATGACCTAAAGAAATTTCTGACAGCTACTCCTCCGAGGCCTTTGAAGCCACAAGGCCCAAACTTGGCAGAGACCTGGGCCCTTGTCCCGAAAGAGTTGCTATATCTATTTGGACTGATCAGATGTACAGTTGATTTATTATTAATTTTTGAATATGACAAATTTCCCAATGAATTACATGGGCTGAGAAAAAATGCGCCCTCTAGCAGTAATACCTCTCGACTGAAGAGGCGGGACTCAAACCTCTTACTTACAGTCACTCTGAAATCGGTGGAAATACAAATAAATATCGCCTTAAAAATTTAAATATTACAGCGATTTAACTATAAATACCCATTAGAACATATCAACAGCTAAATTCAGTGGTTTGTGAGTAGTTCTTGTAAAAGAAAGGCTCGCATTCTTCAGCGCTTATACAAGCCGTCAGCACGAACTCTCTCTGTATGTGCTCATAAACAACATAAATTGCACGAATTAGAACGCCTTTAAAATAAATATATTTCAGCGATTTATTTGTAAATACCCATTAGAACACATCAACAAATCAGCCTTTTGTGATCTGTTTTATTTCAAAGTTAAAGCACTATCTTCAGCAAGTGTTATACAGACGAGCTTTCACGGCTCGGGGCTAACTTACCCGACTGAGAATAATACATGACTGCACGTCTTTTAAAAGCATTTAAATAAAAACACTCCAGCGATCCAACACAATAAATGTACAAGAATATTTTAAAGAACTACATTAGCTGCAAATGAGCTGTTCAATAGGTTTCACAAATGAACATGTTACCGAGCTGTGACCTATACTTTCACTTTGACTTCGGTGGAAAATGCATATAAATAACGCCTTTAAAATTACAATATTCCAGCCATTTAATTGTAAATACCCATTAGAACACATCAAGACCTGAATTCAGCTGTTTGAACGAATTTATTCAAAACCCTAAGCATTTCCTTCACCACGTACAGATTGCCTTCAACGATTATACATGGAGACGAACGACATAATTTGCACGAATTTGACCGCCTTTAAAATTACAATATTGCAGCGATTTAATTCAGTCCACCCATTAGAAAATATCAACAGCTAAATGCAGTTGTTTGTGAGTATTTTTTTTTTTTCATACAGAGAGCGATGTGTTCAGCAGTGTTAGACATGAGCTCAAAGATGTCCGACTGAGAATTAAACATGACTGCACGTCTTTTAAAGGCATTTAAATACAAACACTCCAGCGATTGCACACAATAAATATAGAAGAATATTTTAAAGACCTAAATTGGGTGCAAATGACTTTTTTCATAGGCTTAACTAACTAACATTGGATGCACTGCTCAGTCTTCGTCTGCATCATCAAACACATCATTTGCACGTCTTTTAAAGTTATTTAAATACAAACACTCCAGCGATTAAACACAATAATAGTAGAGTAATATATTACACAGCTTAAATGTTTGCTTATTTCTGCTTTTAGGCTCAACCGCACAGCAACGCGTCGTGGCTTTCAAGCACGCGCTGCACACTTGTTGTATGGCAAGCCGTTTTAACGTAAAATACAAATTAATCCTCTATGGCAAGCTGTTTTAGCCTAAAATAGAGAGCTCAGAGAGCTCTAAGTGTTCTGGGCTGGCCCTTTTGCCCGAAGGCTGCCCAATTTGGCTCTCCAAGCCAACATTTAAAGTTTGTCATCGAACTTTAGCTTCTAGTTATTATTAAACTTCTTCTGAGACTAAAATTCTATACGCTACTCCTCCTAGAGCTTTTATGCTACAAGCCCCAAACTCGGCAGAGCCCTGGGCCCTGGTCACGAAAGTGTTGCTATATCTTTTTGGAATGATCAGACTTACAGTTGATTTAATATTAATTTTTTTACATGAAAAATTTCTATAGGATTTCAATGGGCTGAGAAAAAATGCGCCATCTAGAGGCGCAATACCTCTCGACTGAAGAGGCGGGACTCAAACCTCTTACTTACACTCACTCTGAAATCGGTGGAAATACAAATAAATACCGCTTTAAAAATTTAAATATTACAGCGATTTAACTCTAAATACCCATTAGAACACACATCAACAGCTGAATTCAGTGGTTTGTGAGTAGTTCTTGTGAAAGAAAAGCTCGCACCCTTCAGCGAGTATACGAGCCGTCAGCATGAACTCTCTCTGTATGTGCTCATAAACAACATAATTTGCACGAATTAGAACGCCTTTAAAATTAATATATTTCAACGATTTATTTGTAAATACCCATTAGAACACATCAACAAATCAGCCTTTTGTGATCTGTTTTATTTCAAAGTTAAAGCACTGTCTTCAGCAAATGTGTTATACAGACAAGCTTTCAAGGCTCGGAGCTAACTTAACGTTACCCGACTGAGAATTATACATGACTGCACGTCTTTTAAAAGCATTTAAATAAAAACACTCCAGCGATCCAACACAATAAATATACAAGAATATTTTAAAGAACTACATTAGCTGCAAATGAGCTATTTAATAGGTTTCACTAACGAACATGTTACCGAGCTGTGACTTACTTTCACTTTGAACTCGGTGGAAAATGCATATAAATAACGTCTTTAAAATTACAATATTCCAGCCATTTAATTGTAAATACCCATTAGAACACATCAAGACCTGAATTCAGCTGTTTGAGCGAATTTATTGAAAACCCTAAGCATTTCCTTCACCGCGTACAGATTGCTTTCAACGAGTATACATGGAGACGAACATAATTTGCACGAATTAGAACGCCTTTAAAATTACAATATTGCAGCGATTTAATTCAGTCCACCCATTAGAAAATATCAACAGCTAAATGCAGTTGTTTGTGAGCATTTTGTTTTCATACAGAGAGCGCTGCGTTCAGCAGTGTGTTAGACATGAGCTCCGAGATGTCAGTCTGAGAATTATACATGACTGCACGTCTTTTAAAGGCATTTAAATAAAAAACACTCCAGCGATTCAACACAATAAATATAGAAGAATATTTTAAAGACCTACATTGGGTGCAAATGACTTTTTTCATAGGCTTAAGTAACTAACATGAGATGCACTGCTGCATTGTCTGTTAACAAAGACATCATTTGCACGTCTTTTAAAGGTATTTTAATACAAACACTCCAGCGATTCAACACAATAATAGTTCAGTCATATAATAAAAAGTTTAAATGCTTGCTTATTTCTGCTTTTCGGCTCAACCGCACGGCAACGCGACGCGGCTTTGAAGCAGGCGCTCATCACTTATTCCAGTATGGCAAGCCGTTTTAACCTAAAATACACATATTAATCCACTATGGTGTTCTGGGCTGGCCCTTTTGCCCGAAGGCTGCCCAATTTGGCTCTCCAAGCCAACATTTAAAGTTTGTCATCAAACTTTAGCTTCTAGTTTAAATTATGAAGCTTACAGTTCAACATCAATTGTTTTGGTCTAAAAGTTAACAAAATTGTAATTAAGACTCTTTGAAATTGTTTTTATTTCTCAAATTCAGAATAATCCCAAATTTATGAAATTTGGCACACTGATAGAGGACAGTCTCAGTATTAATCATAGCAAATTTGGAGTCTTTAACGCAAACTCTCTAGCGCCACCAATGGGCTAAATTTGCACTCATGTTTCTACTAGTAACTTTTGAACCGTATTTTCAGTAAAATTGGCTCAGATCATCTTCAGATAATCTCCCCCCCCCCCCCCATTTTTGTTTAACAATCAGTTATAATGTTTAAATTCAGTTCATCAAAAAGAATACCATTAATTGAAATTATGAAGCTTCCAGTTCAACTGATTTATTTATTTATTTATTTATTTTTCAAGTTGAACAAAATTTACATTTTAGGGGCCTTTAAAATTACTTTTATTTCTCAGATTTAGAATAATTCCAAACTTTTAAAATTTGGCACACTGATAATAGAGGACAGTCTCATTGATCACAGCAAATTTGGAGTCTCTAACTCAAACTCTTTAGCGCCACCAATAGGCCAAATTTGCACTTATGTTTCAGCTAATAATTTTTGAAACATAAGGTCTAGAAGCAGAATTATTTTTTCCTGATTCCTTAGCTCATACCGAGTCTAATGCGTACCGAAATTAATTTCTACAGGCAAGATTTTTCACAATTTTTATTTTTGTGGAAAAATCTACTTTTTTGAGCTCGTCCTAGATGGTTTGTCCAATTTTTACAAAAATTTCTCAGATCATCTGGATTCCTTTTTTCTCCCCATTTTTGTTTAAAACTCAATTGTAATGTTTGAATTCTGTTTTATTCAGTTCAAAATCAGTTAAAAAAGATTTAATTGAAATTATGAAGGTTACAGTTCAACAACAAATTTTTAAGTTTAACAAAATTGTAATTTTTATAACTTTTTAAAATCGTTTTATTTCTCTAATTTAAAATAATCCCAAATTTATGAAATTAGGCACACTGATAGAGAGGACAGTCTCAATATTAACCATAGCAAATTTGGAGTTTTTAACGCAAACTCTCTAGCGCCTCCAATAGGCCATATTTGCACTCATGTTTCTGCTAATAACTTTTGAATCGTAAGGTGTAGATGCAGATTATTTTTTCCTCTGATTCCTTGGTTTATATCAAGTCGAATGCATACAAAAATTAGAATTTCTGCAGGCAATATTTTTTTGCGCAATTTCAAAAATAATATAACTGAAATTATGAAGATTACAGTTCAACAACATTTTCTTTAATTTAACAAAATTGTAATTTTTACAATTTTTTGAAATCATTTTATTTCTCGAATTTGGAGTAATCCCAAATTTATGAAATTTTGCACACTGATAGAGGACAGTCTCAATATTAACCATAGCAAATTTGGAGTCTCTAACGCCACCAATAGGCCCAATTTGCACTCATGTTTTTTTGCTAGTAATTTTTTAATCGTATTTTCACCAAAATTGGCTCAGATTCTCTTCAGATCTTTTTTCCTCATTTTTTTTTTGAAACTCAGTTTCAATGAGTTTCAACAGCAACTTTTTGAAGGTTTAACAAAATGTACACTTTTAGGGGCCCTTTGAAATAGTTTTATTTATTCTCAAATTTATAATCCCAAATTGATTAAATTTGGCACACTGATAAAGGACAGTCTCAATATTAACCATAGCAAATTTGGAGTCTGTAACTCAAATTCTCTAGCGCCACCAATAGGCCAAATTTGCACTCATGTTTCTGCTAGTAACTTTTGAACCGTATTTTCAAACTTGGCTTAGATCGTCTTTTTTTTTCTTCCTTTTTTCTTCTCAATTTGAATGTTTAAATTGAGTTTTAGTTCATCAAAAAAGAATACCATTCATTGAAATTATGAAACTTGCAGTTTAACAGATATTTTTTTAAGTTTAACAAAATGTAAATTTTTAGGACCCTTTAAAAATTATTTTATTAATTTCTCAAATTTAGAATAATCCTAAATGTATGAAATTTGGCACGCTGACAGAGGACAGTCTCAATATTAACAATAGAAAATTTGGAGTCTCTAATGCAAACTCTCTAGCGCCACCAATAGGCCAAATTTGCACTTTTGTGTCTGCTAATAACCTTTGAACAATATAAGGACTAGAAGCAGAATTATTTTTTACTTTTTTCCACCAATTTTTGTTTAAAACTAAATTTTAATGTTTAAATCCAGTTTTAGTAAATGAAAAAGAATTTCATTAATTAAAATGATAAAGCTTAGGATTCAACAGGATTTTTTTTATGTTTAACAAAAATTACATTATTTTTTTTATTTCCCACATTTCGGATTTTTCTAGATTTAATTGTAATGGTTTAAATTGAAATGAATTAAAATTAAATTTTATTAATCACAAATCTTACCTAATTAAAATCATTAAATTCTGTGTTTTAATTTGTAGTTTTTCTGGATTCCATTTTAATGGTTAAAATTATACCAATCAAAAAGAATGTCTAATTAAATGAAACCATTAAACTTATATAATTTAACCACAATTTATTAAAGTTTTTGTTTTATTATTATTATTTTTTTTAGAGTCGTATGAAATTTTATATTTTTTTCACAAATTCTGTTGTCATTTTTCTAGATTCCATTTTAATGTTTAAATATCAGAACATCATTAATATGATTATATATTTTAATTGAAATACTGAAGCTAAGATTTTGAAACAATTTAATTTTTAGAACCATATGAAATCTTTTTTTTTTCTCAAATTTTCTGTTGTACTTTTGCATTTGCCGTTTAAATTTTTCTGGATTCTGTTTTTATGGTTAAATTTAAATTTTAGTCAAAAAAAATCAAAAAGCTTACTTAATCAATCATTAAACTTGATTATACTACAGGGCCGTTGAATGCTTGAATCTGATTGGCTGATGAACGTTCCAGAGGTATGCATTATATTCAGGGATACGCACGGCGAACGTAGTTCCAGGCAGCTTTAGACCGCAGTGCATGTCTATATCACTTCGCCATACGATTTCAGTTATTTCAAAGGTCCTTACAGCCCAAAACAGCAAAATAACTAAAACCCACAATAACACTGGCCAAGCTAATAAATACAGTAAACATCAGGATAAAAACGACACATTATTTCCATGTTTTTTTCCACATTATATTACGTTTTATCATGTACGGAAAGCACAAACTCTTTTTTTCTCGCCCTCTCTCACTCACCTCACAGACGCACACACATAACGTTACAGTTTGCACTCGCGTTAGCATTCGCGCTAATGTTGTTAGCGCTGCTCTGACGATTAACAACTTAACAACGACATGGCAGCTCCCAAACGCGAGGAGACAACGGCGTGGTCTGGAAGAAAATGAACTTAAAGTTTAACTGTTAGTAGAGACGATGCTGCCAGTCACCCTTGAGAGACACAGACGTGAGAGAGGTAAAGTCATACACACTTAGTTTCTCTCCCTCACTCTTTCCGTCTGTCTGCTTGTCTTTCGGTCTGTCTAAACTTCATTATTAACGGCATTATTTTGCTATTAACAGCCCAAGCGTCGTTACTAGTTCTAAAATGACGTTTTGGAACTAGCAACGAAGCTGTTGAATGATCTGCGTAAGAAATTAATCCTACTCACAATAGCGTTTTAAGGATGAAAACGGGACGAATGTCTTGAAATATATCATTTGATCGATGTCTTGAGGTGTGGTAACTGTAGTATAAGCGGAATAATTGACTTCGGGCCGTAGAATTCTACGAAAATAATGCACACCCGAGGTGTAACGGCCACTCCGCTTCGCGTCGTGACCGCATCACCACCTCGGGTGTGCATTATTTTCTAAGAATTCTACGGCCCGTCGTCAATTATTCCTTACACAATTTATCAACAGTTTATTAAAATTTCAACCAAAATGACTTTTTTGGGCCCTATGAAGTCATGAAAACTTACAGTTTGACAACAATTTATGGTTTTAATAGTTAAATGTTTCCAAAAATCTGCCATGTTTTTTTTTTTTTTTATAGTTTAGCATTTAAAAAGCATGTCTAATAATTAAATTTACAAAACAATTTATTCAAATGTTTACGATAATAGGGCCATATAAAAAAATTTTTATTTTTATTTTTTTGTATTGCCCGTTTTAACTACTGGATTTGATTTATTTATATAATAATATTACTACTTTATTATTACTGCATTAATATACAGTAGTAATGTTGGACACTTTATTTGAAGGTCCAATTCTCGCTATCAAACCATTAACTATGACTTTGGCCTCAATAAACTCAAATTTGCTGCTTGTTAATAGTAAAGTAGTTGGTATTGGTAGGATTACGGATGTAAAATATGTGCTTTATAAGTTCGAATAAATAGCTAGTTAACAGAACTTTTATTCTGATTGTCTTTTTGTGGTTTATATTTATAGAAACCAGTCCATATTGGTTTAGATTTAAGTGTACAGCAAACAAACCTCCACAGTCCAGTTTAAAATGAATATTTTAGATGAATTATTTGCTGAATTGTTTGTTTTTCTTCACAACATACATGGGAAAGCACCTCAGAGATATCAATCCTACTGTATCTCCTTCCAGAATCGATGCTGAAACAGACGCGTCCAGTGACCTGTGCATTTCCGCGTGTCCCGCGTTCAGTTTGCTAGCCGTCGATGCGGACACCGTGAAATAATCCATAGCATCTGGGGCTCTTCTCTTTCTCCTCTGATGAGCAGCGAATCAATGTCAATGGCAGGCCCTAGACGCAGCGAGAGGCGCTGTAATTCATGGCCCATTGTATTGGCCCGAGCAGCTCCCAGAATGCTTTTGTGCCGGCTGGGCGGGAATCCTTCCAGCGCGCAAAGTCAATGTTTGAGCTCTGAACCAAGACTGAAGGGTCAATATTACGGACGAGATTCATGATTCGCTGGCCATGCGTCAGCTGAAATTACAAGCTTGTTAGAGACCCATAATTCTCCACCGGCTCCAGATCAAATCAAAAACAACCTCCAGCGGATTCCACTAGCTTTACTCACACCAATGGGTTGGTTAATCCAAAAAATAGAAATTTGGGAAAAAGCAGATGTTTCGAAAAACAAAGTAGCCTACAAAAATGCCATGACATAGTAAAGTTGAACGTATGGTTATACGCATTGTAAAATCAACCTTTTTATTACTTTTTGGTAAGATTTTATGAAAACAAAAAACAAAACGTTCCACAAAAGTTGTATTGTGGTCATTAAAATAAATTTAAAGCTACAGTTCACCCAAAAATTTAAATTGTCATTATTTACTCACCTTCATGGTTTTTCAAACTTGTATGAGTTTCTTTTTTGTGTTGATCCCAAAATTGTTACTTTGAAGTATGTGGGTAATCTAACAGCTGACGGTACCCATTGACTTCCATAGTATTTTTTTTTTTCCAAGTCAATGTTTTTTTGGGGGGGGGTTTGAATTAATTTTCTCTTCAAAGCATTTTCACTGTGTTTTCAATTAAATTTTAATGTACAAATTACATTTTGTAATGGAAACGTTGTGTAAACGTTAGGGTTTGGTTTTTGTCTTTTGTTTTGGATGGATTTTTCAAGAATCTTAAAGCACAAAAATGTTTCCATGTCAAAGATATGACATCTCATTTGCATATGTTCTACTTTGTTGCATTGAAACGCCAATTTACTGCACAAGTTACATTTGAAATTGTAAATGTTTGGTTTGGTTTGGTTTGGATTCGCGCTTATCACATGATGGTTACAAAGTGGTAAATATGATTTTTTACAACCAAAAATGTTCCGCAGATGTTGTGTTTTAGTCAAAATTAAAGCGTTTTTAGTTCATCAAAAAGCACCTAATTAATTCAAATCATGGAACTTACAATTTGACTTTTTTTTTTTTTTTACAAGTTTAACAAAAACATTTGTAACATTTTTAGGGCCCTATGTTTTATTTATTTCACACATTTTTATTTTTAATTTTTCCTAAATTTCATATTTTTCTGAATTCCATTTTAATGGTTAAATTAAAATGATGTCTAATGAATTAAAATCATCACTTACACAATTTAACAAGAATTTATTGAAGTTTAACAAAAATAGAATTTTAAACTTTTGAAAGTTTAAACTTCTCCCCGAATTCCGTTTTAAATTTTTCTAGATTCCAATGTTTAAATAAAATAAATAAATAAATAAAAATGAATAAATTAATATGATCCCGAAGTGTCCGCGGGCACCGGATGAAAATTTGAAGAATGTTCGCATAAAAATGTTGGAAAGGTTGGAATGTGAAATCTACTTTTTGTATAGTTTTAAAAAAAGTTAACAAAATGTTACGCCAATGTTGTATTTTTGTCATAAATTGAAAGATATTTTATTGTTTTTAATTAAATGTTAATGCACAAATTTAAAATTTTAAATGCTGTACAAACATTGCTGTTTGTTTGGTTAGGTTTTTGAATGTCACATGATTGTTTGTGAAGTGTTACGTTTGAATATGCAATTAATAGTGTTGTATTTTGGTCATAAATTTAAAGATTTTTCATTGTTTTTAATGAAATGAAATTGCATTTACAATTTTAATGTTGTAATTGTAATAATTTTTATTTATTTCACATGTCACATGATTGTTTGAATATGCAAAAGCAGAATTGTTAAATCAGCCTTTTTATCATTGTTTTGGTTTTAAAGTTAACAAAACACAAATGTCAAATTTAAAGCGGTTACATAGTGTTTTTAATGCACAGACATTTTAGAAATGAAATGTGGTTTTTGTCTTGTTTTGGATTTAATTTGAAGAATGTTCACGCATAAAAAGCACAAATTGTATTTACAATTTTAATATTGTAATACAGTTATTATTTGTATTTTTTTATGGTTCTTGCATGTTACATTGTTCGAATATGCAAAAGCAGGATTGTTAAATCAACCTTTTTATCATTGTTTTGGTTTGTTTTTTTTGTTAATGTTACATTTTGGTTAAATTTAAAGCAGTTTCATGGTGTTTTAAAATAAATTTTGAAGTGAAGTGAAATACTTAATGTTTTGAAGTTATATAAAGCAAACCTATCAGGTAGGTATTTTCACAATGTTTTCCAGATGTCTTTTCTTCTCACACAGCTGTCATGTGACTTGAAGACTTCTTGTTCTTTTGGGTGAACTGTCACTTTAAGACTGAACATCTGCTGTGGCCTGAAGCGCTGTAAGTCTGCTGTGTTTTACAAGCCTATACTCCACACTTATAGTTTTTAATTATTCAAAAAACACCGCCATAAACACCTTTTGACTATCGCTCAACAAATTGTTAGTTTGCAAAGAAAGTAAACCCTGCATGAATACATGAATATATTTACAGTTTTATTTAAGGACTACACAAGTCATGAAGAAATGCTTACACCCTAAAACCTATATAGATGTATGTTAAAACCCCAATATTAATGTGTGTGTGTTTGTGTGTGTGTGCGTGCATGCATGTACAGTATAGTAACTGATGCAATTGAAGTCTATTTTAGGACTATATATATATATATATATATATATATATATATATATATATATATATATATAGTCAAGCCCGAAATTATTCAAATTATTCAGAAATTATGGCAAGTTCTGACTTAAAGTTACTTTTATTCAACCAGAAATTTTTTTTGGGGTTGTTAGAAATGATACAGACGTCTCCCAGAAGATAATAAGATGATGTACAAGAGTTATCATTGTGGAAAAAAATATTACTTGTCTTTTATTTACATTTGAACAAAAAGTGGCATGTCTAAAATTATTTATACCCTTCTCAATAGTCAATAGAAAAGCCTTTATTGGCTATTACAGCAATCAAACGCTTCCTATAATTGCTGACCAGCTTTTTGCATGCCTCCACTGGTATTTTTGCCTATTCATCTTTAGCAATGAGCTCCAACTCTTTCAGGTTGGAGGGTCTCCTTGCCATCACCCTGATCTTTAGCTCCCTCCACAGATTCTCAATTGGATTTAAGTCAGGACTCTGGCTGGGCCACTGCAAAACGTTAATGTTTTTGTCTGCTAACCATTTCTTCACCACTTTTGCTGTGTGTTTTGGGTCGTTGTCATGCTGAAATGTCCACAGGCCAAGTTTCTCTGCAGACTGCCTGATGTTGTTGTTGAGAATTTTGATGTATTGCTCCTTTTTCATGTTTCACCACCATGTTTGACAGTGGGGATGGTGTTCTTAGGGTTGAACTCTTCTCCTTTGTCACTTTTGGCTTCCGACCACATCCTCTGAGATTTTTCACAGTGCAAAACATATTGTATTTTTTAATAAAACTTTGCACTGTAGCCACTGGAACTTCAAAACGTTTAGATATGGTCTTATAGCCCTTTCCTGACTTGTGAGCAGCCACAATGCACAGCCGCAGGTCCTCAGTGAGCTCCTTTGTCTTAGCCATGACTGTCAACAAACCAACAGCAGAGAGCTTTTGTTTTTCAGCTGTTGAGTTGATTAAAACAGCTGTTCCCAATGAATCAGGGTAATTAGGATGCTTTAGAACAGCTTGGACTATTTGGAATGGTACAGAACTTTGGATTTTCCCATAGACTGTGACAGTTTTGCAAATCATTCAGAATCATGCAGCTTTAGTTTACATCTTTATTACTGCATATAATCCATTAAAATAGAAGTTTAAATTCAGAAAGAACAAGTATATATCAAAATGCACCTTTTTTGTGTTTTTTAGTTGAATAAAATTTTGTAGGGCTTTTTAAAATCCAAATCAACTATATTTTACACACTTAATTTATATGTGAATTTATATATATATATATATATATATATATATATATATATATATAGTCACTTTTTAAATATATATATTTTAAAATATATTTTAGTTTTTAATATAGTATTTTTAAGGGCTTTTTAAAATCCAAATCAAGCATATTCTTCCAGGATTTTTTTTTTTAATTGTGTGTGTGTGTGTGTGTGTGTGTGTGTGTGTGTGTATATATATATATACACACACAGTATATCGTATAATATAGTATGGTTTAGGGCTTTTTAAAATCCAAATCAAGCCTATTTCCCTCAGTAGTTTGCACTAATTCTAAAAAGAGTGAAAAAATAATAAGTATCATATGAAACGTTATTATTTTACTAATTTTATAACAATCTCCATACATATTTAATGCAACAAATATGTAAGTAATTTTTTATTTATTTACATTTTCTTTGACAGGTTTATGTGAAATTCACATTCATTTCAAAGCTTTTGTTTTTGGTCTCTTCAGCACAGCAGCACCACGAGATTCCCCAGAAATCCATCTGTAAAATCACGTCTGACTGATATGAAAGTTAATTTCTCAGCGTCGTAGCTGCATAATAAGTCGAATAATAAGCCGGGAGCCGTCGGCGGTGACAGTGAAGCCATTACAGTGATGTATCCATATATAATTCACACGTGTCGAGGCTGTTTACGCGCCACAGATGTGATTAAACTCCGCTGAAATGTAGCCGGCTGCATTTTCATTCAAACGTACGACTGAAGTTGTGCCTGTGCTTCCCAAAAACAAACAAATATAGACGTAAAGCTTTTTGTACGTCACTTTCAAAAAACTCTCCTGTAAAGTATGGCCTAGTAAAGCGTTTATGACTTCAGCTTCAGAGTTTTTTTTGTCAGTTTAATGACAATAAATGTCACGTTATGATTGATAAGACTGTTTATGCGCGACCCGTGTGGGAAACTGTGATACAGACATCACAAGCTGGGAAATTGGGAGAGAAAAAGCCAATATGCCGGCGCTCTGGCATTTGACATTGGGTAACTTCATCTGGCCGAAAGGGCAGCGGACAGGAAAACGCTCGCTAACGCCTCGCCAATTACGGCTAATTGGATAAAGCAGCGGCGTCCTGGTTCCCGGTGTCAGCATCAAATTAAAGGGCGTCGTTGAGGGTCACGATGCAAGGTCTTCATGGTGGCAGAGAGGATTATGGGAAATGAATGCATAGAGAATATATGTAGCATCTTGAATGAAAGTTAAATTGGCAAAAAGTTTTTTTGTGTATCTCATTAGCATATTAATAATGATTAACTTAATATGGCGAAATCACATTTTCGTAAATATTATTTTTATTTATTTTCTTTTTCTAATAATAATTTATGAATAATAAATAAATGAAAAAATAATAAATAAAATAAAATGAAAAAGGGGAAATATTCACATGTTCATAAATCTGACTTTATTTATTTAAAAATACTAAAATATTGTAATTTTTTTAATCCCTTAAAACTATATATTTTTTAATTAATTTATACAAAAATGTGGAAACATAAGTCACATTTTAAAAAAATAATAATAAAAAATATATATTTACCTTAATAAAAAAATACATAAATAATAATGAAAATAACTGGTCAAATTATCCAGAAAAGAAATTATGTATTACTTAAATTAACTCTAAATACAATTATTTATTTGAAATTAAAGTATGCAAAAAATGTGAAAACATAAGTCACATTTAAAACAAAACATTACAAAAAGGTATTGAAAAATAAAGTATATTTTAATTTTAATTAAAAAAGAATATATATATATATATATATATATATATATATATATATATATATATATATATATAAAATAATAATAATAATCATATAAAAAAGTAAGAAAAAGAAACTGGTCAAATTATCCAAAAAGGAACATATATTTAACTTAAATAAATAAATACAAATACATGTAAAAAGGGGGAATATTCACATTTTCATAAATATGATTTTATTTATTAAAAAACTAAAATATTATAATTTGTTTTAGTCCTTTAAAACTATTTATTTGTTAAAAATAAAAATAAATATAAAAATAAATACATTATATTTAAAATAATAATAATGATTATTATTATATTATACTTAGGAAAAAAAATAAAAAGCTGAAATATTCACATTTTCATTAACATTTTACATTTTATTATGTAATTTTTAAATCACTTACAATTATTTATTTGAAATAAAACTATGCAAAAACATAAGTCACATTTAAAACAAAACCTAAAAATTGCTATTCAAAAAAGAAAATGTTTAACTTAAAAAATTAAATTATATAATATAAATTATATATAAAAATAATATATAATAAAAATTATATATATATATATATATATATATATATATATATATATATATATTTATAAAAAACTAAAATATTCTTTATTTTTTGTGACTTGAAATTATTTATTTGAAATTAAATTATGCAAAAATGTGAAACCATAAGTCACATGAAAAAAAAAAAAGTATTTAAATGAGAAAATATATTTAACTTAAACGAAACAAATAAATACAACAATTAACCAAATTATCCAGAAAGGAAAATATATTTAAATAAAAAAGTCATTTTAATCATTAAAAGTGATGAGAAATTGTGCAAATAAAGCCAAACAATAACATTTTTGTAATTTTAAATAATTAAACTGAAGTGAAATGATGCCAAAAATATAAACTTACTTTAAATAAAATTGTAATATCATTATAAATAATTTTAGTTAGATTGTGTTAGATATCATTTTAAGTCCTCTAAAAACATGTAATTATGCAAAAATTTGAAAATATATAAAATATTATCTCAATTTAAATCATTATGAACTGAAGTCAAGATTGTTATATCATTATAAATTATTTTAACCAGTGTTAGATTGTTAAATATAATTTAACACTGTTAAAAACATGAAATATATTTTCACATTTTTGCATAATTTGACTTCATATAATAGTTTAAAATATCATTCTTAGTCACTTTAAATAATGATTAAAAATTAAGTGAAATTACGCCAAAATGATAAATGTTGCCATTTACATTCACAAAATATATTTGACATTTTTTGTAATTATTTTAAATAATTTACTTGAAGTAAAAATATGCAAAAAAAGCGCTCAGAATTCTCACATTTAAAAAAAAAAAAAAAAAGCAAAAATGTCAAAGTCTACATAATGAATAACAGACTGGCTTGAATATGTAAGATTCAGTGTATATTTTTTTCCAGCATGAATTCTAACGTTTCTTTTAGCGTTAACAGCGTAACAGTCCCGTGACACTAAACCACTACCTGAAAAGTTAAGCTTAAATCAAATCCAGCGCGAGTTCATTTAACATTGGTGTTCCCGCCATGACCTCGTGCTCTTTTTGACCGGCTCCAGTCGTGTCACATTCAGCAGCTCCGGCTGACATCTGTAATCACTGTGCAAATGAAAGCGCACACGTCGTCCGGCGCGCTGTGATTAGGCCGCGACGATCCGCACCTATTTCATTGACAGCATAATGGAATAATAACTGTGCAGGTGCTAATCTATCGGGAGGGTCGAAGGCTATCAGCAGCGGCCGGCGGAGGCCCTTCATTGACCGCACGACGACAGAACGCCCTCTAATCCCTGAGCTGAATGTCTCGCTATTGTGGCCACGTCGCGCAACTCGTTCGGCCGTCATTGTGGAGATTAGATCGCTCGCTTGTCAAACTCAAGAGGGTGAATTAAACGCTTTCTCAGCGGAGTTCAGTCACTTACCTTTGAGAGGGAACTGCTGTAGCAAAATAATCAATGCTTGTTGACGTAGCGTGAGATAGTGGACGGCTAAAATGGCTAGCTAGTTTCTTTTAGAACTACTGTCAGTTATTGTACAGCAACTTTGTGTAATGGATGAAAATGCTGGTTTAAGTTTACTACTCAGTTTTCTTCATAAATACTGTCAGTTAGCTTACAGAAACCGTGTAATGGTTAGTTTGCTGGTTTACGAGTGTGTTTCCTTTTGAGATACTGTTGTTTTTAAACAAAAGTTAACACCTAAAATAGCCAGTTTGCATTTTCCTTTGAAATACTATTGTTTAGCATACAGAAACATAGGCTAACAGTTAAAATGGCTAGTTTGTTGGTTTACAAGTTATTTCACCTCAGAAGTACATTTGGTTAGCATACATAAACATAGGCTAACAGTTAAAATGGCTAGTTTGCTAATATACAAGTCATTTTTCTTTAGAAATACTGCCAGTTAACATACAAAAACATAGCCTAACGGCTAAAATGGTTAGTTTGCTAATATAAAAGTCAGTTTTCTTTAAAAATACTGCCAGTTAGCATACAGAAACATGGTCTAACAGCTAAAGCGGCGAATTTATGCATTGAATATTGGGGTGTAAACACACTATAATGAAAAATTATAAAATGTTTTTGTTTCCTTAATAAATACTGTCCGTTAACGTACACAAACATAAGCTAATGGCTAAAATGGCTAGTTTACTATCGGTTAGCATACAGAAACATAGCCTAACAGGTAAAATGGCTAGTTTGTTGGTTTACAAGTTAGTTTCCCTTTGAAGTACACTTGGTTAGCATACAGAAATATGGGCTAAGAGTTAAAATGTTTAGTAAACATAGTAAACGTAAAATTGCTAGTTTACAAGTCAGTTTTCTTTAGAAATGCTGCCAGTTAGCATACGGAAACATAGTCTAACGGCTAAAGTGGCTAATTTACAGATTGGGGTGTAAACACACTATATTGAAAAATTATAAAAACGTTTTTTGTTTCCTTAATAAATACTGTCCATTAACATAAAACAAATATAAGCTAATACTAAAAATGGCTAGTTTGCTTGTTTACGAGTTAGTTTACATCAGAAGTACATTTGGTTAGTGTACAGAAATATAGGCTAACGGCTAAAATTTTTAGTTTGCTAATATACAGGTCAGTTTTCTTTAGAAATACTGCCAGTTAGCATACAGAAACATAGCCTAACAGCTAAAGCGGCCAATTTACACATTGCATATTGGGGTGTAAACACACTATAATGAGAAATTATAACAAATATTTTGTTTCCTCAAGAAATACTGTCCGTTAATGTACAAAAACATAAGCTAATGGCTAATTTAATCGGTTAGCATACAGAAACATAGCCTAACAGGTAAAATGGCTAGTTTGTTGGTTTACAAGTTAATTTCCCTCAGAAGTACATTTGGTTAGCATACATAAACATAGGCTAACCATTAAAATGGCTAGTTTGTTTGTTTACAAGTTAGTTTCCCTTTGAAGTACACTTGGTTAGCATACAGGAATATGGGCTAACAGTTAAAATGGCTAGTTTGTTTGTTTACAAGTTAGTTCACCTCAGAAGTACATTTGGTTAGCATACAGAAACATAGGCTAACAGTTAAAATGGCTAGTTTGTTTGTTTACAAGTTAGTTTCCCTCAGAAGTACATTTGGTTAACGTAGAGAAATATGGGCTAACAGCTAAAATGTTTAGTTTACTGTTGGTTAGCATACAAAAACATAGGCTAACAGTTAAAATGGCTAGTTTGCTCATTTACAAGTTAGTTCACCTCAGAAGTACATTTGGTTAACAATCAGAAATATAGACTAACAGCTAAAATGGTTAGTTTGCTAATTTACAAGTCAGTTTCCTTGAGAAATTATGTTGTTAGCAAACAGAAACAAAGACTAACAGTTAAAATAGCTAGTTTACAAGTCAGTTTCCTTTAGAAATATTGACAATGGGCATATAGAAACATAACAATAGTTAAAATGGCTAGTTTGCTCATTTACATTAAGTTAGTTTACCTCAGAAGTACATTTGGTTAACATACAGAAATATGGGCTAACAGCTAAAATGGTTAGTTTGCTAATATAAAAGTCAGTGTTGAAAAAAATTCTGCCAGTTAGCATACAGAAACAAAGTCTAACAGCTAAAGCCGCCAATTTACACATTGAATATTGGGGTGTAAACACACTATAATGAAAAATTATAAAAACGTTTTTGTTTCCTCAAGAAATACTGTCCGTTAACGTACAAAAACATAAGCTAATGGCTAGTTTACTATCGGTTAGCATACAGAAACACAGGCTAACAGTTTACAAGTCTGCTAGTTTAAAAGTCAATTTCTTTTACTAATATTGACCGTTAGCATATAGAAAGATAACTCAATAGTTAAAATGTCTAGTTTCCTTTAGAAATATTGTTGTTAGCATATGTAAACATAGTAAACGTAAAATTGCTAGTTTACAAGTCAGTTTTCTTTAGAAATGCTGCCAGTTAGCATACGGAAACATAGTCTAACGGCTAAAGTGGCTAATTTACAGATTGGGGTGTAAACACACTATATTGAAAAATTATAAAAACGTTTTTTGTTTCCTTAATAAATACTGTCCATTAACATAAAACAAATATAAGCTAATACTAAAAATGGCTAGTTTGCTTGTTTACGAGTTAGTTTACATCAGAAGTACATTTGGTTAGTGTACAGAAATATAGGCTAACGGCTAAAATTATTAGTTTGCTAATACACAAGTCTGTTTTCTTTAGAAACCCTGCCAGTTAGCATACAGAAACATAGCCTAACGGCCAAAGTGGCTAATTTACACATTGAATATTGGGGTGTAAACACACTATAATGAAAAATTATAAAAACGTTTTTGTTTCCTCAAGAAATACTGTCCGTTAATGTACAAAAACATAAGCTAATGGCTAAAATGGCTAGTTTACTATCGGTTAGCATACAGAAACATAGCCTAACAGGTAAAATGGCTAGTTTGTTGGTTTACAAGTTAATTTCCCTCAGAAGTACATTTGGTTAGCTTACAGAAACATAGGCTAACAGTTAAAATGGCTACAATTGCTAGTTTGCTCATTTACAAGTTACTTTACAAACACATGGTAACGGTTTCTAAAATGTGTCAGTTAGCATACAGATACATAGGCTAATGGCTAAAGTCACTAATTTGCATGTTACATATTGGGGTATAAACACTATAATGTTAATTTACAAGTTAGTTTCCTTTAGAAATACTTTTGTTAGCACACAAAAAACTAGGCTAGGCTAATGGTTAAAATTACTAGTTTACAAGTCAGTTTCCTTTAGAAATATTAACCGTTAGCATATAGAAACAAAAAGGCTTCCTTGAGAAAAACTGTTGTTAGCATACGTTAATGGCTAAAATGGTTTGTTTGCTTGTTTACATGTCAGTTTACTTCTAAATTGTTGCCTACAGAAACTCGAGCTAACGATTAAAAAAAGTGGCTTATTTACAAGTATGTTCTAATGGCTAAAGTGGCTAATTTACCCGTTGCTTATAAGAGTATAAATGCACTATAAAAAAAGAAACAATGTCCGTTAGCATACGGAAACATACGCTAACAGCTAAAAAGGCTCAATCAAAAACGTTTCTGTCCTGTTCTGTATATGGCAGAAATCATAGAGGTAGTATGCTAATCTGTACTTAACCATATGTATTCAGAGTTTGACAGTGCCTTAGCTAACTTTTGCATTAGCCTTTAGTTTCATATTTTAGCTCGCGCTCCCGTTGACCTCCTCGTCGCTTTGTGTCTGCTTCTAATATTCCTTCTCTTTAAGCTTTGTCTCTTTGACATGTAATAAATTAGCGTGCGACTTAGCTCTGCGCTTTTGGGGTGACTTGCGCGCGCTACGCCCGAACGAGTATTGGCTTCCTGACCCTGGATTATCTTCTGGCTATTATTGGCACGACTCTCGTTCCACAATCACACCTCGAGACTCCTCCACCTGAACGCTAGCAGGAAAACCTTATTAACATCTTCTCACAGTCAATTAACCCGTCACATGGGACTTAGCCGCCTTTACCCACAATGCAGTGCTGCGGTCTAATAATAAACCGCTGAGCAGAAGTTGCTGTTAAACCTGTTTGACTCTTGGGTGAATCTCATGAAATGTTTTATGAGGCTCTTCATCTAGGTACTCATTTCCTCAAATTTCTCACGCTAGTTCCTTCGCTATATTTTCTCAGTGTTGGTTTTAGAGATGCTAGCTGCTTGATCGGCAGATGGAAGGAGGTGAATGTGGCTGGATGAGCTTTACAAACCTCCAGCAAAGATGGGACGTCTCTCACTTCACTCAGGACCTGTGATACCGTCACAAAGCACAACGCGCTAATGCTAACAGACAATCTGAGATTGACGTCATACTGTGAACAAGTGGAGGAAAAAGTCTATGTTTACTTAAAATTAGGGCCGGGATTCGATTAAAAAAATTAATCTAATTAATTAGAGGCTTTGTAATTAATTAATCGAAATTAATCGCATTTTAATCGCATATAAATATTTGACCTGAGAACAGTGAGAAGTAAGTTTTTTTTTATATGGATTTTTAGTATACCATTGAATAATGACTGAATACATAAGCTTAAGCAACAAAATATTGTTTATTTTTGTTCAGCCAAGTCCAACAGACCAGTGCAATATTGCCATTAAGTGTAGCAATAGGCTCGATGTGCTGTGGTGATATGCAAATTCCTTGTTGCATAGCTTGCACACAACCATGCTCTTATCGAAGCTTCCATCCATTCGTTTTTTATAACAAAATTTCCCATCCACAGGGCCAACCAAAGCGGTCCCATCAGCTTTTTTGTCCATGTTCACTGTGGTTTGTTTTGCTGCGTCCCAATTCGCCTACTTATACTATGTCCTATAAGTATGTACTCTTTTTGTGAAGAAAAGTACATACTTTTGAGTATGTAGCAGAATAGTAGGCAAGCTTTGGGACATATACTTCGTCATAACTGCTTCTTTAAGGGACCCTCTGTTGCTTAGTTACCTGAATCCTGTCACTGTTTAAACTGCCCTGTCAATCATCACAGTTAACATTATCTACATTTAGTTTAATTTAATTTCCTACCGTATTAGAGAGAAATTAAGAGGCACGTTCTTTAACGAGTCTTTCATGCCGAGAACTCTGCTCTTGTGTTTGCTTAATTATGCATTTAAACGTAATGTCCAAACCTATCATTATAAATGTTGCTGCACATGGAATATAACACGGATAACATTTAAAAAATATTTTTTATCAGGTTACACACTGATTATTTATCACTTAAACCCCTTTCTCTACCTGTCCGTTGGTCGCGCATATCCTCCATGTTTGTAGTTTTTTAACACTTTTTATGCGTGTTTGTAGTTCTAATCGAATCCTCGTTCACGGCGCAGTGTGTTGTGGGCTATATTAGCCGTTAGAGTGTGCATTGATCGTTAAGTAGTAGACCATCCGGGAATCTTTGGAATACTTTTTTAAACATACTACGATTTGGGACATATACTATTTAGGACGGACGCAGCTTGTCTGAACGCTAGTTGGTGCCTCAGTATAATCGGTCCGCCGAATCTCATCCAGTGAGAAACGTTCCGCGGTGCAAAACTAAGTGCGATTAAAATGCGTTAAAAATGTTTAACGCGTTATTTTTGTGTAATTAGTTAATCTAAATTAACGCGTTAAAGTCCCGGCCCTACTTAAAATACAATTGTTTTGCAATTATTTTAAAATTATTTTGACATAATACAACCAGAATAAAATATTACGTAACAACGTGGTAATTTTTTTACAGGACAATATTTTTATTAGCAAATAACAGCCATGGTACGTTTATGGAATTTTTTAATTTACGTTACCCATGTGGACTAAGGTGGTTTTCTCCCCTGTTCCAGTTTAAGCTGGTCTAGTTAGCATCTTAAGTGGTATTTATCTGGCTTACTAGCACACTGTGGTCATTTTGACGACCAAAAATGTTTTGGAACATTTCTAGAAACTAGGGCTGTTCGATCCCAAATTTTTTGGAATCGATTCAGATTCCAATTCCTGGTTCTGGAATCGATTGGATTCGATTCCAAGAATCGATTCCTTACTGTTGTTTTCGATTCTTTTTTTTTTTAGATTGGAGGAGGCTAATTTCACAATGAATGCAGGATATAATGGTAGTAGAAAGTAGCCTTCTCATAATATGAAGCTTCATTTGTAAAAAAAAAAAAAAAAAAAAAAACTCTGATTTTAAATTGTCATTTTGTCTTCATTGCCCATGAAATTAGTCATTAACCCACAGCTCAGCAGTGGACATGCATTTATAGCATTAATGAAATAAAATAGAATTTAAAATAGCATTTATTTAAGATGTAAATAAGATAACGTCATGATCTATTCTGTCATGCAGCGCTCTAAATTGTGGACAACAGCCAGTTCCACCATAAAATAACTTCTAAATCATTTTTTGAACTGATTCATTGAAACAATCTATCCGAACGAACTTTTTAGCGGAAACAAATCGGACTTCTATTAACAATTAGCGAGCAAGAGGCAAATGAATGGGTGCTTCTCAAACGAATCGACGTTCAGTGACGTTTGATCACTAGCAGCCGAGATATGCAGCCTTCCATTTGAGAAGCATCTATATATATATATATATATATTAGTGGTGGGCCGTTATCGGCGTTAACGTGAGACTCTTATCGGGCGATAAAAAAAATATCGCCGTTAATCTATTCTCAAAGTTGGGTTGGGAGCTGGGTCTAAAATACGCAAGATATGATGACTTTAACCTTGATATTTTAGCGTGGATGATGTATACCTAGTCTAATTGCACTGTAGGGGGCGAGAACGAGTCTCCAACTTCTGTGAAATTACCACATCAAATGAGATGTGCAAAGTCTGCAATGGATGCAGTTATGAAGCCGCTTCAGGGCAGGTGCGTTCTTATGGTGCGTTCACACCGCACACTTTGTCTGCGTCAGGCAACGCTCCCAACGCATCTAGTTTGACGGATGTACGTTGAAGCTCGCAACGCTTGCTTTTTGGTGCGTTCACACCGCACACGTCAGGCAACGCATCTAGTTTGCACACTTCCCCTGAATAAACAATGGAAAACTAGTAGGGAGTGGACATTTTGAAATCTTCTCATGACCATGTTTCGCTAGCTAACAAAATGGGAAATAATTACGTTGAGGAAAGATTTGATAACTTAGCCGACAGCCCGATCTCTTCAGCGATCTTCATCCAAGCAAGTTCCTTTACATTCCTGTCTTTATACAACAACGAGGACGGATCATACAATTCTCTGCGATTGCAGACGGCTACAATGAGCAATATATATATGTAATATAATTTAATTGAAAATAATTTTTTCTCTGCTCCCGCTTCATTCAAGATACGTGTGGTGACGTCGCTACAGTGAGACGCTCTGATTGGTTGACGCACTGCGTCAAGTGCGTTAAGTCCGTCAAAAGTTCAACTAGCTGAACTTCTGCGTTGCTTGCGTTGGCTGCGTTGACGCTTGAAACGCAGGTAACGCTTGAAAAGTTGACGGATCCAACGGACACAACGCAACGCAGAGCCTCTGACGGACCTCTGACGGACTCAACCATTGACTTTACATGTAATCTTGCCGCAACTGACGCATGACGGTTGGGGCGGTGTGAACGCAGCAATAGACCCTTTTTACTGGGGCACGCGCCCCAGTGACAATCTGCTGTGCCCCAGTAAAATCTCAAGTTTGAGTTATAATTTACTTTGATAATCCCGAAATAAAGACATTAAACTATATGCAACAACTGAATTGACGCTTCTAAAAGCAACGCAGTTTAATCGAAGACTATGCACGCAGATAGGCTATTCTTTCCCATGCGCGTAATTATTATAAAACAAGTTTGTATAGGTAATTATGTTGTAAATGCAATTGTCAAGCAGTTTGTGATGCATTTTGGAAACAGGAGATGAGCGCCTGGTCTAATGCGCCACCTGGCCCGTTTTCGAAGACTTACTTTTAGTCATTATTTGGGTAGCACGCATATTCTGAATGCCTTCAGCAGAATTCAAGTTTTGTTGAACTCAAAACGGCTCTGAAGAAAGAGTCGATTCCCTAGATGGAATCGATTCTAAACTTTGGAATCGACTCCCGATTCCCAATGCCTCGGAATCAATTCTTTTTTAAATCAATTCCCAGCCCTGCTACTAGAAGCCACACCAAATGTATTTGATTGATTTTATTACCATTTTATTTGATTTTATTACCAAATAACAACCATTTAACATTAGTGGAGCGTTGTATGTTTCCTATCTGGGCAATTAATCGGTTTAAACCAGTCTAAAGTGGTTTGATGGCCTTTGTTGGTTTACGCTGGTCTTGCTTTTTCTTTGGCTCATTGGTGGTCATTTGGACAACCTAACCTTAACCAAAAGGCAATGTTATGTTGTGGTATGTTAGTTGTGAAGGTATTTTTGGTGAGTTCCTTTAGCGTTTCAGCATGTTGAATAGTTGCGAATGTATTCTTTGTGGGGTTTTTGGTATGTTTTAGCATGTTGAACAGTTATATCAATCAATCACCTTTATTGATACAGCACTTTTAACAATACAGGTTGTGTCAAAGCAGATTTACAGTATTCAAAAGTTCCATGTTGTCGCAAAGTCAGATTGTGGAGGACTCATCTGGTTTCTGCGGTCTTGCACCGATGGCCATCTAGGTGAATAGATCTTCACTGATGATCCGTCTCCGGGGCTCATCTAGTCGATGTGGTCTTCGCTGACATTCAGGGCTGTAGAGGTCGTCTCTAGGTGCTGATCCACCGTCTGGGCTGGGTACGGACTGGACCCGGGAGACTGCAGTGACCATCTGATCTGGATACAGACTGGACTTGGTGGCTACGGTGACCTCAGAATAAGAACAAAACAGACTAATATTAGCTTAGATGCCATTCTTCAACAAGTACATCAGGTGTTATGGGAAATGTTCCCGGTTCTGACTGACCTAATTAATGCAGCCAAACAATCCTGTAACGGATTTGGACTATAGAAATGTGTTAGTGTTTTATGTGTAAGGCAGGTTAAATAGATGTGTCTTTAATCTAGATTTAAACTGGCAGAGTGTGTCTGCCTCCCGAACAGTGTTAGGTAGATTGTTCCAGAGTTTAACCGCTAAATAAGAAAAAGACCTGCTGCCCGCAGTTGATTTTGATATTCTAGGTATTATCAAATTGCCATTTTGAAAACGCAGAAAGAGGTATAGAGTATCATCAGCATAGTTGCAAATTATTTTTTTGTAAGGTTTTTGGCATGTTTTAACATTTTAACATGTTGAATAGCTGCAAATGTACGTGTGGTGGGATTTTTTTGGCATGTTTAAGCATTTTAGCACGTTGAATAGTTTCAGATGTATTTTTGGTGTTTTTTTTTTTTTGCCATGTTATAGCATTTTAGCATGTTGAATAGTTGCAAATGTATGTTTGGTGGGGTTTTTTGGCATGCTTTAGCATTTTGATGAGGTGCAAATGTGTGGTTTTTTTTTTACATGCTTTAGCATGTTGAAGAGGTGCAAATCAGTTTTTGGTAAGGTTTTTGGCATGTTTTAGCATGTTGAAGAGGTGCAAATGTGTTTTTTGTGGGTTTTTTGTATGCTTTAGCATGTTGAAGAGGTGCAAATGTGTTTTTTTGTTTGTTTTTTTGGCATGCTTTAGCGTGTTGAAGAGTTGCAGATGTATGTTTGGTGAGGTGCAATTGTGTGTGTTTTTTTTTTACATGCTTTAGCATTTTGATGAGGTGCAAATGTGGGTTTTGTTTTTTTTTGACATGCTTCAGCATGTTCAAAAGTTGCAGATGTGTTTTTGGTGGGTTTTTTGGTTTGTTTTAGCATGTTGAAGAGGTGCAAATATGGTTTTTGTGGGTTTTTTGGCATGCTTTAGCATGTTGAAGAGTTGCAGATGTGTTTTTGGTGGGGTTTTTGGCTTGTTTTAGCATGTTGAAGAGTTGCAAATGTGTTTTTGGTGGGTTTTTTGGCTTGTTTTAGCATGTTGAAGAGGTGCAAATATGGTTTTTGTGGGTTTTTTGGCATGCTTTAGCATGTTGAAGAGTTGCAGATGTGTTTTTGGTGTTTTTTTTGGCTTGTTTTAGCATGTTGAAGAGGTGCAAATATGGTTTTTGTGGGTTTTTTGGCATGCTTTAGCATGTTGAAGAGTTGCAGATGTGTTTTTGGTGGGGTTTTTGGCTTGTTTTAGCATGTTGAAGAGTTGCAGATGTGGTTTTGGTGGGGTTTTTGTTTTGTCTTAGCATGTTGAAGAGTTGTAGATATGGTGTTTGTGGGTTTTTTGGCATGCTTTAGCATTTTGAAGAGGTGCAAATATGGTTTTTGTGGGGTTTTTGGCATGCTTTAGCATGTTGAAGAGTTGCAGATGTGGTTTTGGTGGGGTTTTTGTTTTGTCTTAGCATGTTGAAGAGTTGTAGATATGGTGTTTGTGGGTTTTTTGGCATGCTTTAGCATTTTGAAGAGTTGCAAATGTGACTTTGGTGGTGTTTTTTGGCATGGTTTTGCATGTTGAAGAGGTTTAAATGTGTTTTTTGGCATTCTTTAGCATGTTGAAGAGTTGCAAATGTGATTTTGGTGTTTTTTGGCTGGTTTTAGAATGTTGAAGAGTTACAAATGTGTTTTTGTGTTTTTTTTTTTTTTGGCATGCTTTAGCATGTTAAAGAGGTGCAAATGTATGTTTGGTGTTTTTTGACTTGTTTTAGCATGTTGAAGAGTTGCAAATGTGTTTTTATATATATATATATATATATATATATATATATATATATATATATATATGCTTTAGCATGTTAAAAAGGTGCAAATGTTTTTTTGGTCAGGTTTTTGGCATTATTTAGCATGCCGAAGAGCTGCGCATGTGTTTTTTGGCATGTTTTAAAGGTTGTATCAGCGATTTCTAGCCTGAAACATAAAGTGTCAATTTCAGCTGACCTTTCTTCACGATCCGCTCGCTGCCTGCCCCATAAATTGTCTGTGAAAAAAACACGTCTCTCTGGTCAGCCTAGGGTCCGAGATATGCCAAAAAAAACAATCGGCACTACCAACCTTTCCACACATAAACAAACTGTGTTCCAACCAATCAGCGTCAGGGGTTTGGTGTTGTGGACTTTCCTACTGGTGCTGGGATGTGAGGGAGGCGGAGCGAAAGTCCACAACACCAAACCCCTGACGCTGATTGGTTGGAACACTGTTTGTTTATGTGTGGAAAGGTTGGTAGTGCCGATTGTTTTTTTGGCATATCTCGGACCCTAGGCTGACCAGAGAGACGCGTGTTTTTCACAGACAATTTATGGGGCAGGCAGCGAGCGGATCGTGAAGAAAGGTAAGCTGAAATTGACACTTATGTTTTAGGCTAGAAATCGCTGATACAACCTTTAACATGTTGAAGAGTTGCAGATGTATTCTTGGCGTTTTTTGGCTTGTTTAGCATGTTGAATAGTTGTGAATGTATTTTTGGTGTTTTTAGAATGTTGAATGGTTGCAAATGTTGTCTTTTTGGCATGTTTTAGCATTTTAACATGTTGAATAGTTGCAAATATGTGTCTTTGGTGTTATTCTAGCATGTTTTGGTATTGTTGGTGGGGGGCTTTAGCATGTTTTACCATTGTAGCATGTTGAATAGTTGCAAATGCATTTTTGGCATGTTTTAACATTTTATTATGTTGCATAGTTGCAAAGGTATTTATAGTGTTTTCTTAGCATGTTAAATAGTTGCAAAGTTATTTTTGGTGTTGTTTTAGCATGTTTCAGCATTTTAGCATGTTGAATACTTGCAAATGTATGTTGTAGGGGTTTTTCTATCACATTAAAGGGACTGTTTTTGACTGGTTTTAGTATATTGTTGTAATTTACGATTCCTAGTTGCAAAGGTATTTTTGGTCGTTTTAGCATGTTGAAGTCAAGTCAAGTCAAAAAAAAAGGGAAAATCATATTTTTTACTAGTCATTATTTTAACCAATTCAGTGATTTTTTTTTTCCTGACATTTGTTATTGCGTACCAATCATATTTTTTAACGACGAGTTAGCCCATCCATGTGCATGCTGTCTCAGGGTATTTGGAACACATGCCGGCTTAAATGGTGCCAGTCTACCATTTGAGCCTATGTCAGGCTTTGACTTCATTCAAAAAATATCCTAATTTTATATTCTAAAGTGTACATCAACTAATTAAAACATTTTCAAATGAGTGAAAAAATCTTGCATTTCTTATAAGCCATGTCAATATCTATGAAAAACACTTAAAGTTAGATTTTGGTGGGCTTAATGGACACAATTACCGTATTTTTGGTGTATTTTTTTAGCAAGTTAAAGGGAGTGTTATGTAAAGTTAGTGTATTGTTGTATTTTAGCATTTCTACACATTTGCGAAGGCATTTTGATCATTTTAGCTTGTTGAATAGTTGTTGGGTTTTTTATAGCTGTGAAGTTATTTTCGGTGGGGTTTTTTTTTTTGTATATTTTTGTTACCAATCATTGTGTTTACATTTCCCAACTAGGGAAAAAATAACAGTCTAAGGTGGTTTGAAGACTTTGTCTTTGCTCATTTGCACATTGTGATGGTTTTGACAACCTTACTGCAACCAAAATGTGACATTGTTCTGCGACTTTTCCCATCCTAATCACACACACAATGTTTGACGTGAAACCAGTTGTTGAGGTAAGTCAGTGTGATTATACATTAACGTCACTGCTGAGAACAAACATACTCTTTCTTCTGTTTGGATTGTCCTTATGTAGACTTTTCTCTGTATTTGGCTCTGCTGAATGGGCTTTTATCTTCCTCCGGCGAGCGCAGGCCCCCGATGCCTCTCCATTGTGCCTTTCCTCGCCGATTTATTCCTTGAATTGATTTAGAGTGTACAAAGAAGTAGTGCACTTGAAAGCAAGTCCTTGTGTTTAGACAGTGTGGGCCGCTCCACAATCGGAAAATACTCCAGTTAATTCCGTCAATGACAGAGCATCGCCCGGGCCTTACGGTAATGATACGGCGGTAAACACACGCCAATCAATGACCTCCATTTAGCCAGACGCTGGTGGACCGGCACTTCTGAGTCACAAAGATGACATACTCATTCTTCATCTTCTGAGTTGATTTGGCTTTGAACGTGGCAGAACTGCGCTCTTTAGTAGCTGAAAACATCTGCAATGGCTGTTGAGCTCCCAAACTGATAAAAGTACTATAAAAGTAGTTCTTAAGTCTTCTGAAGTTGTATGAAAGTTGTATGTTCTGATTATATTCCATTTTCATCTAGTTTTCTTAAGTGTTGAATGAACTAAATAAAGGATTGGTGCTCCAATATTGCAGAAATTGGATGCCAAGTGGGCCTGAACATCAGTTTTGGTGTTTTTTTTTTTTTTTTTTTTAAAGCATGTTTTAGAATTTTTGCATGTTGAATAGTTACAAACCCATTTTTGGTGGGGGTTTTAGCATATTGAATAGCTGCGGAGGTATTTTTGGTGGTTTCTTAAAGCATGTTTTAACATTTTAACATAATGAACAGTTGAAAAAGTGTCTTTCATGTTTTTTGTAGCGTGTTTTAGCATGTTTTTAAGCATGTTGAAAACTTGTGAAGGTATTTTTGTTTTTTTAGCATTAGCATTAACATTACCATGTTGAGTAGCTGAAGAGGTATTTATGGTGGTATTTTTAAGCATGTTTTAACATGTTGAGCAGTTGCAAAGGTGTCTTTTGTGGGTTTTTGTAGCATGTTTTAACATGTAGAAGTTGCAAATGTATTTTCTTCGGGGATATTTCAGCATGTTTTAACATTCTAACATGTTGAACAGTTGCAAAGGTGTCTTTTGTAGGTTTTTGTAGCATGTTTTAGCATGTAGAAGTATTTTCTTCGGGGATATTTCAGTATGTTTTAACATTCTAACATGTTGAACAGTTGCAAAGGTGTCTTTTGTGGGTTTTTGTAGCATGTTTTAACATGTAGAAGTTGCAAATGTATTTTCTTCGGGGATATTTCAGCATGTTTTAACATTCTAACATGTTGAACAGTTGCAAAGGTGTCTTTTGTAGGTTTTTGTAGCATGTTTTAGCATGTAGAAGTATTTTCTTCGGGGATATTTCAGTATGTTTTAACATTCTAACATGTTGAACAGTTGCAAAGGTGTCTTTTGTAGGTTTTTGTAGCATGTTTTAGCATGTAGAAGTATTTTCTTCGGGGATATTTCAGTATGTTTTAACTTTCTAACATGTTGAACAGTTGCAAAGGTGTCTTTTGTAGGTTTTTGTAGCATGTTTTAGCATGTAGAAGTATTTTCTTCGGGGATATTTCAGCATGTTTTAACATTCTAACATGTTGAACAGTTGCAAAGGTGTCTTTTGTAGGTTTTTGTAGCATGTTTTAGCATGTAGAAGTATTTTCTTCGGGGATATTTCAGTATGTTTTAACTTTCTAACATGTTGAACAGTTGCAAAGGTGTCTTTTGTAGGTTTTTGTAGCATGTTTTAGCATGTAGAATAGTTGCAAATGTATTTTCTTCGGGGATATTTCAGCATGTTTTAACATTCTAACATGTTGAACAGTTGCAAAGGTGTCTTTTGTGGGTTTTTGTAGCATGTTTTAGCATGTAGAAGTATTTTCTTCGGGGATATTTCAGCATGTTTTAACATTCTAACATGTTGAACAGTTGCAAAGGTGTCTTTTGTAGGTTTTTGTAGCATGTTTTAGCATGTAGAAGTATTTTCTTCGGGGATATTTCAGCATGTTTTAACATTCTAACATGTTGAACAGTTGCAAAGGTGTCTTTTGTAGGTTTTTGTAGCATGTTTTAGCATGTAGAAGTATTTTCTTCGGGGATATTTCAGTATGTTTTAACTTTCTAACATGTTGAACAGTTGCAAAGGTGTCTTTTGTAGGTTTTTGTAGCATGTTTTAGCATGTAGAATAGTTGCAAATGTATTTTCTTCGGGGATATTTCAGCATGTTTTAACATTCTAACATGTTGAACAGTTGCAAAGGTGTCTTTTGTGGGTTTTTGTAGCATGTTTTAGCATGTAGAAGTATTTTCTTCGGGGATATTTCAGCATGTTTTAACATTCTAACATGTTGAACAGTTGCAAAGGTGTCTTTTGTAGGTTTTTGTAGCATGTTTTAGCATGTAGAAGTATTTTCTTCGGGGATATTTCAGTATGTTTTAACTTTCTAACATGTTGAACAGTTGCAAAGGTGTCTTTTGTAGGTTTTTGTAGCATGTTTTAGCATGTAGAATAGTTGCAAATGTATTTTCTTCGGGGATATTTCAGCATGTTTTAACATTCTAACATGTTGAACAGTTGCAAAGGTGTCTTTTGTGGGTTTTTGTAGCATGTTTTAGCATGTAGAAGTATTTTCTTCGGGGATATTTCAGCATGTTTTAACATTCTAACATGTTGAACAGTTGGAAAGGTGTCTTTTGTGGGTTTTTGTAGCATGTTTTAGCATGTAGAAGTTGCAAATGTATTTTCTTCGGGGATATTTTAGCATGTTTTAACATTCTAACATGTTGAACAGTTGCAAAGGTGTCTTTTGTGGGTTTTTGTAGCATGTTTTAGCATGTAGAAGTTGCAAATGTATTTTCTTCGGGGATATTTTAGCATGTTTTAACATTCTAACATGTTGAACAGTTGCAAAGGTGTCTTTTGTGGGTTTTTGTAGCATGTTTTAGCATGTAGAAGTATTTTCTTCGGGGATATTTCAGCATGTTTTAACATTCTAACATGTTGAACAGTTGCAAAGGTGTCTTTTGTGGGTTTTTGTAGCATGTTTTAGCATGTAGAAGTTGCAAATGTATTTTCTTCGGGGATATTTTAGCATGTTTTAACATTCTAACATGTTGAACAGTTGCAAAGGTGTCTTTTGTGGGTTTTTGTAGCATGTTTTAGCATGTAGAAGTATTTTCTTCGGGGATATTTCAGCATGTTTTAACATTCTAACATGTTGAACAGTTGCAAAGGTGTCTTTTGTGGGTTTTTGTAGCATGTTTTAGCATGTAGAAGTTGCAAATGTATTTTCTTCGGGGATATTTTAGCATGTTTTAACATTCTAACATGTTGAACAGTTGCAAAGGTGTCTTTTGTGGGTTTTTGTAGCATGTTTTAGCATGTAGAAGTTGCAAATGTATTTTCTTCGGGGATATTTCAGCATGTTTTAACATTCTAACATGTTGAACCGTTGCAAAGGTGTCTTTTGTGGGTTTTTGTAGCATGTTTTAGCATGTAGAAGTATTTTCTTCGGGGATATTTCAGTATGTTTTAACATTCTAACATGTTGAACAGTTGCAAAGGTGTCTTTTGTGGGTTTTTGTAGCATGTTTTAGCATGTAGAAGTATTTTCTTCGGGGATATTTCAGCATGTTTTAACATTCTAACATGTTGAACAGTTGCAAAGGTGTCTTTTGTGGGTTTTTGTAGCATGTTTTAGCATGTAGAAGTTGCAAATGTATTTTCTTCGGGGATATTTTAGCATGTTTTAACATTCTAACATGTTGAACAGTTGCAAAGGTGTCTTTTGTGGGTTTTTGTAGCATGTTTTAGCATGTAGAAGTTGCAAATGTATTTTCTTCGGGGATATTTTAGCATGTTTTAACATTCTAACATGTTGAACAGTTGCAAAGGTGTCTTTTGTGGGTTTTTGTAGCATGTTTTAGCATGTAGAATAGTTGCAAATGTATTTTCTTCGGGGATATTTTAGCATGTTTTAACATTCTAACATGTTGAACAGTTGCAAAGGTGTCTTTTGTGGGTTTTTGTAGCATGTTTTAGCATGTAGAATAGTTGCAAATGTATTTTCTTCGGGGATATTTTAGCATGTTTTAACATTCTAACATGTTGAACAGTTGCAAAGGTGTCTTTCATGTTTTTTGTAGCATGTTTTTTAGCACATTGAATAGCTGTGAAGGGATTTTTGGTAGGAGTTTTTTTAGCATGTTTTAGCATGTTGAATAGTTGCAAATGTATTTTTGTTAGGGGTGTTTAAGCATGTTTTAGCATGTAGAAGTATTTTCCTCGGGGATATTTCAGCATGTTTTAACATTCTAACATGTTGAACAGTTGCAAAGGTGTCTTTTGTGGGTTTTTGTAGCATGTTTTAGCATGTAGAAGTTGCAAATGTATTTTCTTCGGGGATATTTTAGCATGTTTTAACATTCTAACATGTTGAACAGTTGCAAAGGTGTCTTTTGTGGGTTTTTGTAGCATGTTTTAGCATGTAGAAGTTTTTTCTTCGGGGATATTTCAGCATGTTTTAACATTCTAACATGTTGAACAGTTGCAAAGGTGTCTTTTGTGGGTTTTTGTAGCATGTTTTAGCATGTAGAATAGTTGCAAATGTATTTTCTTCAGGGATATTTTAGCATGTTTTAACATTCTAACATGTTGAACAGTTGCAAAGGTGTCTTTCATGTTTTTTGTAGCATGTTTTTTAGCACATTGAATGGCTGTGAAGGGATTTTTGGTGGGAGTTTTTGTAGCATGTTTTAGCATGTTGAATAGTTGCAAATGTATTTTTGTTAGGGGTGTTTAAGCATGTTTTAGCATGTTGAATAGTTGCAAATGTATTTTTGTTAGGGGTGTTTAAGCATGTTTTAGCATGTTGAATAGTTGCGAAGGTATTTTTGGCAGTTTTATATTTGGGATATTTTAGAATTTTAGCATGTTAAATAGCTGCAAAGGTATTTTTTAAAGCTTGTTTTAACATGTTGAATAGTTGCAAAGGTACTTTTGCTGGAATTTTCAAACATGTTTTAACATTTTTGCATGTTGAATAGTTGCAAAGGTGTCTTTATGGTTTTGTGTAGCATGTTTTAACATGTAGAATAGTTATAGAATAGAATATTTTTTTTGTAGCATGTTTAATAGTTGCAAAGGTATTTTTGGTGTGTCTTTTGCATACTGTAGCATTTAAGCATGTTGAATAGTTGCAAAGGTTTTTTTGGTGGGTTTTTAGCATGTTTTAACATTTTGAGTAGTTGCAGAGGCATTTTTGGTGTTTTTTTAGCATGTTTTAGCATGTTAAATAGTTGCAAAGGTATTGTGGTGGTTGTTTTAAACATGTTTTAACATTTTTGCACGTAGAATAATTGCAAAGGTTTTTTAGCATGTTTTGGCTTTTTAGTGTTTTGAATAGTTGAAGTTATTTTGGTGGTTGTTTTTAGCACGTTTAGCATTTTAGGATGTTAAATAGTTGCGAAGGTATTTTTGATGGGGGTTTTTAGCATGTTGAACAAAACAATTTTTAATTGTTTTAGTGCATTGCTGTACTTTAGCATTGTTACAATGTTGTGCAAAGCTGTGAAGGTTTTTTAAGCGCATTTTTCAGCATGTTTAATGGTTTTACAATCACCATTTGCTACATTGTTCTAACACGTTAAAGTTTTTTGGGTTGGCTTTTAGCATATTGCTGAATGATTTTGAAGGTGTTTTGAGTGGATTTTTAGCATGTAGTATGATAATTTTTAATAGTTTTCACGCATGTTTGAACAGTTTTTTACTGCATTGCTGTTTTTTGCATGCTGATAATTTGTTCTGAATGTTTTAGCACACTGCTATGTGTTTGAGGTGTTTGAACGCGTTGCATGCTTCTGAAGATGCTTTGAGAGGTTTTCTTAGCATTTTGCTAAATAATTTTTGATGATAGGACACATTTGTAATGCATTGCTGCTGTTTTTAGTATGTTATGCTTAATTTTTTTTTATAGCACATGACTGCGCACTTAATGTCTTTTCGAAAGGGTTTTTAGCATCTGCATGCTTGGAAATAGTCTTTAGGAGTATTTTTAATAACATGCAGTGTTTTAGCATCTTATTCTTCATTTAAGATGTGTGGATTGTGGTTGATTACAAAGACTGTAGTTTGCGAGTTATAAGAGAGGAGATTCAGTGGATTTCTTTGCCGTAAACACAAATCTACTTATTTTTATTTATTTTTTTATTATTGCACACTTTATTCAAATGCATGCACTTTAATACACGTATAACTAATCATAAAAAAAAAAAAAAAAAAAACAGATGTTGGCATAATGAGTACTGGTGTGCATTCATTAAAAAATATTAATTAAAATAAAAATGTGTTTGTCAGTGAGTCTTGGTTCAAAAGTTGGCAAGGTCTGCTCTCATTTAACATTCATAATTTATTGCTTTTTCTCACTTAACATGATCCATCAAGCGTAACATCCACCCTGTCGACTAAATTAGACAGAAAACGTATTATTATATTTATATTTTTCTCTCCAGTTCATATTATTGACTCTTGAATGTTAATGAGAGCAGGACAGGCGCTTACTAACACATTTCTCTCCTTTTTATTATGCATTTTATAGTTCATTTAGCTTGAAATGACACATTGCCGTTTAAAACTCTCTATCTGATAGTATGAGTAAAATCTTTCAGAAATGTATCATAAAACTCGTCGTTCTGAGCCAAAACTACAGCCGTTTCACACACTGATTCCGGCCTGTGATGTAAGACGAAACGTCTCTGGCTTTGAGGTTGCAGACGGGTTAAGCTGAGCCTCTGGAGAGGCGCTTTTGCAGAAATCAAGGCTGTTTTTCTGTGTCGCGGAGCCCGATGATGACGAGGCGCTTCTGTCGGGTCGCGCGCACTGGATTGGTGTTGAAACTCTTCGAAATTCACGGGCGTCTGATCAAAGCGGCTCCGGCGCTGATGAGACTCTCCGCCGACTTTCATCTCCATGTCGGGATCTTTTTTTGTTTTGGCTTGTCATTTCACAATGTTGCTTTCAAAGAAAAATCATCATTATTTATCACAGCCTTTCTGATTTGTTTTGACTAGAGAATAATGACAGCGCCGTAGCAATAATTGATTCGGTTTTTATTTTCGCAGCTCGCATATCTGCGCCCGTTGCGATTCGTTTGGTTGCTCAGTCGGAGTTACAATTAAAACGGGTCTCAGACGAAGTTGGGCCCAACTCTTGAAAAATAAAAAGATTTGGAGAAGTTTTAGTGTACACTCACAATTCCAGCACACGTCATATTTATGAAGAGGTAAAGTCGACTGTCAATCAAACTAAAAACTGGATGAAACTTTAGATGAAACATCAGACTTTTCCTGTTTTGCTGTTAAACTTATTAGTAACACTTAATTTTTTGTTGTTTTATTTTAATTAATTACTGCTCGGATTTTTTTGATTTTTTTCGTTTGGTTTAATTTTTACATTTGACTAAATTTATTAGATTTTTTTTTATTGTTGGTTATTTTAATTTAAAATTTGTATGTTTATATTAATTTGTTATTGGATATTTTTTGTAAAACCATTGTTTTGTTTTTATGTAATTTTTTTTAATAAATAAAATTGTATGTAATAAAATATGAAATTGCGTTTTAGCATGTTATGTTGTGTTGATGCATATATACAATGCTTTTAGTTTTTTTTTTTTCACGTTACTATGCAATACCAAGTTCTGAATGATTTTAGTGCATTGTTTTGCTTTTAAGGTGTTGAATTTTTTGAATCTGTGAATGCATTTTGCATGATTTTGATTTTGTTGCATGTTGCTATTAGGTTATTGCTATTAGGGTGTGTATTATTGTTATATAGTTTTTTTTGTGTGTGTGTGTGTGTGTGTGTTTTAATGCATTTGATGTGATTTACAGTGTTGATGCATGAATGGTTTTTAGCATGTTATGAGATAGTGAGGATGTTCTGAATGTTTTTTTTTTTTTGCACATTGCTATTAGGTTGTTATTGTGTTTTTCAATGTTTTAGCAGTTTAATACAGCTGAGTTTGTCTAAATTGTTTATAGCACATCGCTGCGTGGTTGCAAGAGGTTTTTTGCATGTTGCATTGCATTTGAGGTGTTTTGAGTTTTTCAGTATCAATGCATTTTTTGTGTGTCTTTTAGCATTCCGCAATACAAAAGCAAGGGTGTTCTAAATGATTTTAGTTCAATATGTAGTTTAGGTGTTTGGACTGATTTTTCGTGTATTGCTGCATGGTTTGTTTTGAGTATTTTGATGTTTAGAGTGTTAATGCATGGTTGCAGTGTATTTTTTATTTTATTTTTTGGTGGTCTTAAGCAGTCTGCTATGCAAAAACAAGGATTTTCTGAATGTTTGGCACATTATGTGGTTTTGGAGTTTGGACTGATTTTTTGTGTATTACTGCATGGTTGTGAATGCATCTTAGGTGTTTTGTTGTTGCTGTTGTTTGTTGTGAGTAAAAAAGTCAGAATTGTGATTGTTTATATAGCAGTTTTGACTTTGTAGTTTTAGCTACAGTGCTCTGATTGCTTTTACTGCATTGCTATACATTAGTGAGGGTGGTTTTGAGGTGAAAAGTGCAATGAAGATGATGCACTCGTTGAAATTCAAAACTTACTGTTAGGAGTATGCGTATGAATCCTCTTCAGATATGTTTATGCATAATATGCATTGCACAAATCTCAAAACCACATGCTGTACACACATCTCCTGCACTTTAGGCTTCACGTGCAATACAAAAAATCAGCATTGCATTGTTTCCTGATGTTTGCATGCATGCAAACACTTTTTCAAGCATCTTAACGTGCGCTCACAGTGTTTAAGAAGGCATTCTGACTGCTGTGCGTTTGAGCTAATCTACAGCTGTAAATCCCCGGCCAATACGCATTACAGAAATCACATCCCACAGACTCCACATGAGGGTTGTTACAGGCTTAACGTGTGGAACGAAATATTTTCTGGATTATCCTCATTACAGCCTGATCAGTCCTCCATAGCAATTAGCGCTTCACTGTTTCATCCGCATATCGCTAGCGTCGAGCTCACGCTCCTTCAGACACTTCAGCACACGCTGTTAGCCTGCGTTTATTTATCTGTGTTGTGCATTGTACGACTTGAAAGAAAGAACATTACTGGATAGAGCTGAGAAATATTAATATTGATATTTTTCAGCCTTAAGACAATATTTGATATGCATATAATGTTTAATTACTTTTTTGTTGCACTTTTTTTGGTTTAATTTCATATTTTATGTATGAAAATATTTTGAAACTTTATTTTAAGCTTAATTGCTTTATTTTTTTAATTATGCTAATAGTAAAAATAGTATTTATATATTTTTCTATAAAAGCAATTTTCACCTTATTTCTAAAAATAAATGTTTTTTTTTTCAATTTTACAAATATTTGTTAACTTTATCTTTATTAATAAAATATTTTGAAAATTTATATTTATAAAAATATATAAATACATTTTATAATATTTTTTTGTTTATAAAAATATTACTTATATAATTAATTTTCAAATTTTATAATCAAAATATTTTAAACCATGTATGTTTTAAACTTAATTGTTTTATATTATTTGTTTTTAAATAATGCAAATATTAAAAATAGTGTTTATATTTTTTTTACTTTATATTTCTAAGAAAATATATATTTGATTTAATCTATACTTTTTATATTTATTTTTAAATTATAAAAATATTCCTTATAATATTATAATTATTAAGTTTCCTTAAATGATTATAATTTATTTTTATTTATTAAAATATTATTTTATAATATAATATATATATATATATATATATATATATATAAATTATTTGTCTAATTTTTATTTATAAAATATTGTAACCTATATATTTATAAAAATATATAAATAAATTATATAATTTATTTTTGTTTATAAAAATATTTATGTAATTTATTTTCAAATTTTATTATCAAAATATTTTTAAACCATGTATTTTTAATTGTTTTATATAATTTGTTTTAAATAATGCAAGTATTACAATTCGTATTTATATATATTTCTACTCATAAAAATAGTTTTAACTTTTATATTTAAAAAATTTATTTGATTTATTTAATCTATACTTGTCATTACTTTATTTTTACATTATAAAAGTATTATTTGTATAAAAATATATAATTGTAGTAATAAAAGTATGATTTGTATAATTTTTATTTATAAAAATATTGTAACCTTTATATTTATTAAAATGTTAAATATATGTTTAAATATATTATTTGTAAACTTTATATTTTTAAAAGTATTTTATATATATATATATATATATATATATATATATATATATATATATATATATATATATATATATATATATATATATATATATATATATATATATATATATATATATATATAATATATATATATATATATATATATATATTATATATATATATATATATATATATATATATATATATATATATATATATATTATAATATTTTATATATATATATATATATATATATATATTATATATATATATATATATATATATATATATATATATATATATATATATATATATATATATATATATATATATATATATATATATATATATATATATATATATATATATATATATATATATATATAATATAT